>NC_068406.1:5786366-5976366 GCF_023724105.1 Carassius gibelio
GAGAACAGTAGTGTGGGAATTTGTGTTTGTGGTTAGTGGATGAGATTACTAGTTAAAGATTATTATTATTTGTAGTTAGTATACACATTTCAATACTAATGTCACTTTTTCAAAACTCTTTACACATTTCTCATCACCAGCCTTCAGCTTGGCAGAGATGTTAATTTCACAAAGAGAAGTCTCAAATCAACTTATTCTTGTGTAACACTAGTAAAGATTGTCACTCATAAAACACAGACAATGTTTTCTTTAGCTTTCTTAAAAAAAACACAAAAAACAAGAGTGACTAAATCTATTATTTAGAAGTTACTGCAGTATAAAATGACAGAACATGATAATTGCTCAGTTTCTCTTTTTGTATAGAGTAGATGCTAATGAAGGTCTTCAGCTATATCTCACAGTGTTCCTGTGGCTCGAGTGGTAGAGCATTGCATTAGCAGCGCAAGGTTGTGGGATCTATTCCCAGGGGACACATGTTAGGCGAAAACTGTTAGCTTGGATAAAAGCACATGTTAAATGTATCTTATCATTCTGCTAGTATTTCATTTGTTCGTTTTAGAATATATGACAGTAGATAGCAGTATTATAAGATTTGCTGCCTTCTTCAGTTTTGTATTAGGTTTTGAACTCAGTTATTGTCTCTGAGTGAGAAAGCAGCTCATGGAACTTGACAGATGTAGGCACTGAACACCTTTCGTGCCAGAGAAGTGATAAATGATATGCAGTCTAGGCCACACTGATGCTGTGTGCTCGCGAGCGTATGTGAAGAATAAACATTAGTGGAGAAAACAGATCCTGCAGTATTTACATCACCCGTCCCAGAAATGACGTTCAGATGTCTGTTAATGTGTCCTTAAACGGTTGATTCTGATTGGCTGAATTGAGCTGTTGCTATATTTTCTACTGAGCTGAAGTAGTTTAAGGTGAAGTCCTTTCATGAGAACAGGACGTCTCCTCACACACGCCCCAGGCCCTGTCCCAAATGACACATCTGATGTGCTCTTGCAGACCCATGATGGTCACTGCAAGCCTGTAATATCCATGAGGCTGTAGGGTGTCTCATTTGTCAGTTTCACTTTCATAAAGTTGCTTATGAGTGCATCTCAGAGGACACTACAGCCTCGCTGTACACAGAGTGTGTGTGTGTGTGTGTGTGTGTAATGCTCCTTCTGTTGCTCTGACCCTTTGATTGAATGAAAAATACAGTTATTAGAATAGGATGCACTTACACGCACAGTAACACATAGGATGATAGGATTCAACCTGCATATATAGACATATAAGTATATTTAAAAAAATATGCAAACAAAAATAGGCAAAATATATTAGAAGAAAATATATACATATTTTAGCAAATATACATTTTTGGCTATATGTTAAGTATATATAAAGTTTTTTTTTCCATGTATGGGGCAGGCTAGTTTATCTATGTGAATGCATGTTTTGTGTGTGTGTGTGTGTGCAGGTTGTATGTTTAGTGTGAGTGTTTTAGTGTGTGTTGGTGTGTGCTGATTCACAGACTGTCCTCAGAGAGATCTGTGATGAATGAGCTGCCATTAAAGCTTTGGGCTGAACTGATCACTCCTTCTTTTTTGATAAGACAGCCATTAATATGACTTCTGCTGCTGGGTTTGTGCTTTAAAACCAAATGAACAGACACTGGCATTATCTGACTGGATTGACACGTGAAACACAAAGGTAGGCTAATATTGACAAGCAGTGTATGCTGTATATTATATATTGAGCATTAGTTATGATATCATAATCCTGTGAGAATGTTAGCGATTTGAAATCAGGAATTGATCAACAGAAATCTGTACCTGTGCACAAACATCACAGGGTTTATTCAGTAAAAAAAAAAAAAAAGATCTATTTAAAAGTTTTATTTAAAACAGTAGCATATAAATCATGCATTGCATTACTGTATGTCTAAAATCTAGCTGAAATAAATCTGAAAACCATTTATTTAAAAAGCTAATTATGTTATCATCTAGCATCATGTCACTTAAAAACTAAAATATAATTTGCTCTTTACTAAATAATGAAAGTGCTATTATACTATTATAACTATTATAACTGTACTAGATATATTTAAATTATTATCTATAATTCTGACTAGACTTTCGGCATTTTGAATTTCATAAACATATACTTTTTTGAACACCATCTAGACACTTCATCCGATCTTCACACAAATTGGTGCAGACCTTTGTGACTCCATGCTGCCAAAAACCTAAGAAATTCATGATGATACACTAAAGTGTTCGTCTATAACGCAGCAATGAATGTGACGGTGAGCAAGTGGACGCCCAAGTGGACATGGGACTTTATCCCTACAGTGTGTAGTTACATTGAGCTAAAAGTTTTTGCTAATAATTAAACAATTATGTTAAAAACCAGTACAGACTACAGAGTTAAATGATGCTCAGTTTTCCCATATATGCTTATACATTTTGATACAGACGTACTATATTCCACTAAAATGGTTCACCTTAATGCCTGTACACAGTGCTGATTTAATGCATGAACAGCTTTAGTGAAATGCTTTTTAGCCAGCTTAAAAAAAATAATAATAATAGTAAAATAAAAACACTAAAGAATGAGCGGGATGGTTGTTTTTTATATTGCAGGCGAAATGTAGAAATACTGTCTCTGCATGCTGAATGAACATCAGTGAAATGAATGACCTATCAACTTTTGCAGACAGAAGCCATACATACAATCAACTCTACAGGAGTTAGACACATACTGATCTGTTGCTTGCTAAACGCTTATATGCACAGATTCACATCAGCTCATTCTGAGAAACCATGATGTTAAAAATATGACCCAGATTATATTATATTTGGACTTAGTAGATATAAATATCATTCACTCATCAACCGTCTGTACAGTGTATGGAAACTTATTTCAAGCATGGCCGTTGAGACTTTTTACTGCATAATTTGGACCTTTTTTCTTTTATATCTAACAATCTCTCTTTTTATGTTTTTATTGAAAGCTGAATTTTAAGAAGTGAAGTCAGAATACTGAGAAAAGACTTCACAAGTCACAACTGCGAGATATAAACTCACAATTCTGAGAAGCAATGACAGAATGGGTTAGATAAAGTCACGGTTTCTATTCTGTGCGTCGAAACAGAAAAGTCAGAATTGTGAGATGTTAACTCAGAAATATGAGTAAAAACAAAAACATGTGAACTCAGAGTTAGTTTTAATAACTTGCCAGTTGTTAAGCTCACAATTCTGTGAAAAGGTAACATTGTGATTCTAAAGTTATTTGTTTGTTTTTTATCCCTGGCAGAAGTTAGTCTGCTTCTGAAACTGAAGCTGTTGAGAAACACTGAGCTAAAGTCTGTCTGATAGGACTACATCAGAAACCCCAGTCGTCTGGTGAATCATCCTCATAACTGTGTTTGATAACAAGTGTGTTGTGCTCTCCCCACTCAAATATAACCCAGAATGCTTCAGTTAGCATTCGATTTGATCGAGAAGCAACTCCGCTCAGGCTACAGCTTTTCCAATCTGAAGTAAGAAACCCCACTGTGCACTTTAGTAAACACACAGCCTGGAGAATATGAATGTTTGTCAGCAGCCAAAGACTGTGTGTGAGCTGAACTCATGTGATCTTACAGCTCTGTGTGGAAAGAAAATGATCATCTAGTCTACTGTCCATCTTGATGCAGAAATAATACAATATTGTATCAGGTATTCTGCGTTGAAATGATTGACATAGACAAGTTCATCTCATTTTAGCACACTTCTGTGTATCTTGCTGTCTGTCAGTCATCTTAACATTGAGAGATGTTGGCAGGAATTCATACATTAATATAAAATCATGCATTGCTTCAAATGACAAAGAATAGAGAACAGAAATTGAATATAAATAATGTAATATGCATTTGTTGATTGTTGGTGATTTGCTCAAATCTCTAGCACTGAGTGAAGCTGAGTATGTGTTTATGATCCAGACATGGATGATGTTGGAAATCAAGATGTTATTAACAGTCCTTCTCAGATGATATCAAATAATCATGAAGTGTAACGTTGTCCTTGAAGAATGTTCAGACACAGAAGCTGGCCATGAAGTGTGTGTGTGTGTGTGTGTGTGTGTGTGTAGATCAGGTTTGTCAGCCTGCTGTCATCCTCCAGCGGTCACACACTGAACGAGGCTGTGTTGATGCAAGCAGAGATTAGGAGAAATAATGTGACAGTGCTGTGACAGTTACACAGCTGAGTCACGGCTTCTCTGTGCAAAGACGTAACGCAGTATAAAAGCCAGACTAACCTAAGCCTGCTCTGACCCGCCTCAGCCTCTAGTATCAAATCCTCCAGGTGTAATTCTGTCTGTGTAAATGCATTCATGTCACCTCCGAGCAGCACTGAACTGTAAGAGACATTGTGTGCCACCTTTACAGTGTGAGAAACGCAGAACCTGATTTTACCAAGTGAGACATGTTCCTGGGACAACATCGTTGTTGACCCTGGAACAACATTGTGATTAACCAATCAGATTTGAAGAACCAGTTTATAGATTTTGTGAAGTTTACGCTTAAAATCAGTGTTTGGTGCTTGTACATCAGTGTCATTCATCTATCATTTCCTCTGATTTTAGGGATTACTCATGGTTAAGGTTAGGTTTAGGTGTAGGGATATGGTTAAGAATATATTTTTGGAGTAAAATGTTGTTCCAGGGTCAACAAAATATGTTGACCTAGGAACACATCGAACTTGGCAAAATCAGGACGTGCGTGAGAAACACCTGTGTCAGATTTAAGATTACAAACATTTCATGATTAATGTGAAATACTTCAGAAAGTAGTACGGTCAAACAATTAATCACATCCAAAATAAAAGTTGTTGTTCATATAATTTATGTGTGTGTGTGTGTGTGTGTATAAATATATATAGTATATATACAGTATATATATATATATATATATATATATATATATATATATATATATATATATATTGAAAATATTTGCATGTACATATTTATATCATATTTAACATTTAACATTTAAATAGACACATGCATGTGTATTTATTTATACATAATAAATATAAACAGTACACTCATACATGAGATGTAAACAAAAACTTTTCTTTGATTAATTGGCACTATAAGAAAGATGTAGGGAAATTTTACTGATCAAATATGCTATTAATTTTTACATGATGATTTAGAAACTCAAAAGTGGATGAAGCATGATTTCAGCAGGATTTCTTCTTTCTCTGTCAGTGTAGCAGAGCGTGGTGTGACTCCGGCAGAGATGGAGCTGATCAGGACAGCGAGGGTTAACTCTCTCGTGGTGCGGAAGAGTGTGTGTGTCGCTCAGTGCTTTGATACACACTCTCTTTACTGTAGTGTTACTCTGACAGCAAACTCTGTGTGACTGCTGAAGAGAGGAACACCTCTCGCTGGGGAGAATTCTTCTCAAAGATCTGAGATAATGTAGAGCGTAACTATCACGTCTCTCAAGGTGAGCGGCTATTACAGCATCTGTTATGTCCTTCAGAGATGTGAGTGTTCATTAAATTAGAGAAAACATACAAAGACATACATAGACTTGAAATGTAAATTCAGAAACCAGTTAAGACAAGTTAAGCAATAAACTGTGTGTTTAAATTACAAAAATAAATCTTAAAAAAGTCATAGTAAACCACTTTCCAAAAAGTGAAACATTTCTGAAAACATAGCACTGCATCAGTGTCTCATAAATGGATGCTCTGCAGTGAATGGGTGCCGTCAGAATGAGAGCTAGGTCAAAAACATCAACTATTGGTAGGATTTTGATGTGAGTTACAGATTTTTCACTGGAGCAAGGATTACTATGAATTATGATGGATTATGGTTTTTATGGATATTTTAGCCAGCAGTGACAGTTTGTAGTTAATATCATCTTAATGTTGGATGTGGTTCATCTTGTGTCTTCTCCAGATGTTCACTGATGGACTGGAGTGCTGTGGATTATTGTGATGTTTTTATCAGCTCTCATTCTGACGGCACCCATTCACTGCAGAGCATCCATTGATGACACACTGATGCAGTGCTGCATTTCTCCAAACCTGATCCTTTAAAGGCATAGCACTTTCATCTAGCTCCAAACGTCTATGACTTCCTCTTTTAATCAGTTCACAGAGAACATACTCAGATGGTTTCTGCTGCTCTGAAACCAGAAAGAGAGAGAATAATGACAGAACAGAAAAATGCAAACAGGTTGTGTATTGTGAAACACAATATTTGTAGAGCAATCTCACATCGTTCAGCGCTCGGGGAGATCGTGGCTGTGTCAATGTGAAGTGAACTAGAGAGAAATCAAAGAAGAGTATTGATCCTAACCTAAAAGAGTCTAATCTTTGACAGACCTCAATCTTTCAACAAGAGAGGCCTAATAAACTGTTCAGAAAATCAAGCAGCTCTTGATATATTCTCTGTACATTACTGGGATCTTGTTGTTCAAATGCTGTATACAGGTAATGACACAAGGCCTATCAAGCAGTGCTGGTCAGTAACAGAGTAACTTCAGTACTGTACTTAACTACATTTTTCAATTATCTGTACTTTACTGGAGTAGTTTTATTTGGAGTAACTTTTACTTTTACTTCGCCACATTTCAAAGCATAAGTCTGTTTTTTTCAGTTGTTTGTCAGCACACATAGCCTCAGTTACAGCATGATCTGGATCAGCTAGCCGAGTAGACAAAGATAAATGTTTATTCATAACCATGCTGAAAATGAGTCAATAATGTTAGATAATGTTAACTGTCTAGCTAACGAGCTCGCTGGTGTTAAACTGAGGTATTGAGGTATTTTGGGCAGTATTAATTATAGGATTATAGCCTATATAAAACTGCAAAACAAACATTCATCTATAAGTACTTTATACTTAAGTACATACAAAATCTAGTACTTCTGTACTTTCACGTGAGTAAAACTTTTACTTTTAGTGGAGTAATATTTTATGATATGACTGTACTCGAGTAAAAGATCACCACTGCTATCAAATGATCAATCAACCCCATGGGTCAAGGTACAGTAAATTATGCAAATAAACCCTGACATTACACAGGCTATACCTACCATTGACTATAGTTGGAAACTAGAAGTACATCTCATTTTAGATACAGATCGCCGGTTAGCAGGGAGAAAGTGATGTAGATTTATATAATCATGAGTCAAATTCATCTGTGTGTTATATTTAATGAGAAGTTCTGCTTTGTGTCCATGCATGAAGACTCTCGCCTCATCTAAAACAGTGTGTATCACAGGGACTTCTTCTGTAAGACTGTCTGTCCATGTGCTGTAGTAGTGGAGGGATTGTTACTCAAGTTTGTGTATCAGCAGTGAATAATTCACTCTTTCAGAACTACTGGAACTGACTTCTTCATGGATGTGTCATTGAATTACTAAATTACTAAAATGTTTTACTATTATTCTAGTAAATTGAACTGTTTGATTGGCTGCATCCTTGTGGCTAAACACTTAGAAAGACAAAAAAAAGCTGTAACTGGGGAGATCCCCTTCAAAAGGTGCTAATATTTACCATTTAGGTCATATTAATTATTAGTTTCATATGCACACATAAGATACTAATATGCACCTTTTCAGGGTAAATACAAAGGTTGTAATTTTAAATAATGTTGTAATGTTACTGAAATGTGGACTTTATGATATGCATCTACCACAAATGAATTATAAAGAAACTGATCTAATAATTTTCTTCAAATGCTTGTGAAGTGTAAAGCAGTTGTCTGCAGATGGGAGGTCTAATAACCCGGCACTATATTAGACAAGGCTTATGAAAGACTCGTGCTGTCACACTTCTCTGGGGGCAATGTCTGCCAAACCCTCGTCCTCCAGAGGACTGCAAAGTCATTGGGCAGCAGCGCATGAATTCTGATGGCCTTCGGTTGACACGCGGTGCGTACGTGTCAGAGCGACGGGACGAATGAGAATCCAAAATAACAGACTTTATTTGCACAAAGAAAACCAGACGTAGGACAAAGGAATTGATGATCGACACTGGATGAAGAACACTAAACAAGACACTGCTTAAACACACAACTAAACCAGAGGAAGACGAGACACATGTGGAATCAAACTGGAAGCAGGAACAGGAAGACCAAATTTGGGAATAGGAAAACACAAGGGAAACTAGATCTAAAGGCACACGGGACACATAAGAAACTTAACAAAACACACAGACAAGTCCATGGCATGATATATGTGATATATTCCTGTCAACACACTTCTGACTCCCGGGAAACCCATTCATTCCAGCACAAAGACATGGTATCTGCCAAAAACACATTCACACAGTCAGACAGAACAACAGACACTGACAGCTAAATAAGATTCACTGTTCTGCTAAAAAGCTATTAACTGTTCTTTTTTTTCTTAATTCTTTCCATTTTTCATCAGTCTGAATGGTGTATTGTGGATCAAACATTGGGTTCCAAAAGGAAAGGAAAGAAACTGATTCTAAAATGAATTCAGAAATTGCTGTGTTAAAGCAGCAGTGAATAATTTCTGTCACTAATATAAGTTATAACCAAACAGAGTTGCAAAATAATTAGAAAATAAAAAAAATCTTCCAAGCAAACTATTTGTTGCATTGTCTTGACTGGAATTGTATTGATACATAGTTGTGAAGGTAATATAAATCTGAAGTTTGGAGGGGCATATGCTTTGAGAGTTGCTCTGGTGAGAGTTAAGGTCGTGCTACTGTATAAAGTTAGCTGATGTGGATTAGTGGATGAAAAGATATGTGTATATTGGTTATTTGAACCAATTTATTGAAACAAACTGTCTGAAAGAGCCAGTTCACAGAAACAAATCGAAAAATCTACTTTATTGTTCTACTGAAGAAAAAGTCACCTACATCTTTTTTGGCCTGAGGTTGAGTAAATGACCAGAACTATCCCTTTAAGCCACAGATGTTACACGATTCAGTGAAGTCAAACGATAAATAGCTTACTTGCATTAAAGTCTTGGAAGATTAGAACGTCTGGCCTGTTTAATGATGTCCTAAATCTCACTGAGATCCAGATCGATCCAGGGTGAAGCACCGCAGGTGATCTACAACTGCAGGTCGTCACAAATCACTGATCGATCGATGAAGTCAAACACTTATCCATGTACAGCTACCAGAGAAGGTTTAACCAGTAAACGGCCAAGTACATCTCTAGAGTTTGTAATCAGTGTTTATAGACTGTAACAAGATAATTGTCACGTCAGGAGTATTTTGGCATCAGAGCTGGCACTCAGAGTCTGTGGACGAGGATCGGTGGAGTCTTAATGTGATTCACATTTCAGCGTGTCAGGTTCAGACATGGGGTGGATACGCTTACTGACGCCACGATTGGATTGTCTGTAGGATTTCAGTACGCTGTGATTTGATTAGAGTGTGCTTGAGCTTTCTTCCTGTCATGATAATTGACCTCTTTACTTAGACTTCGTAGCACAATTAAATTTCCCAAAAAGCTCTTGGGACTCATGCCAGCAATAAAAAAGGACAGAACACTGTCCTCAAATAACACAGAACAGACTGATTCAACTCACACGTTTGCCAAATCTCCTCCAAACGCAGCATATCCCACTACAGCCCGTCTCTGTCTCTCGGTCAGCTCTCTCGCTCCTGACCTCATCATCCTGTGCACAGATACGCTCACTAGGTAGTAAACAAACTGCACACTGGGACAGGGCCGACTCAATCCAGTGAGATGACTATGCACAACGTCACTAGACGTCACCGCTGGAATGAATCAACACCAGACATACATCACCACAAATAAACAGTCAGAATGTTCTACACTATGCTAAAGCAGGAAATGCACAAGTTACGATTCATTGGGGGCTCATTTACTTGCAAGAACACTGCTGCTCTGTTTGGTTGTAAATGCATCAAAACCAAAATAAGACTTGTATTCGATGTCATGAAATGCATTAGCTTTTACAATTTCAGTCACTACCAAATGCGTACGCTAATTATAGCAACGCCATTTTAATTTTCTGCAATTTGTCAAGATTTCAGATGGTTAATGTCACAGCAAACACAAAGAGCACCATTCAAAGACAGTGTCTCACCTGAGCTCACAGGAAGAGACACACATCTGATGGGTAGCCATCATCTATTGAGAAATCACCATGGAGACAGTAGCCACGGGAACCCCTCACATCATAAGAGACCTTGAGACCCAGGACAATCTCTAGCATTCACTGAACACCTTTGACATGCAGCTCTTCTGTGAAATAGAGATAGGGATGTTCAGTATTGACAACCTCAGTATTTTCTACGAAGTTTTTAATAACAATAATTAAATTGTATTTTACTTAGTGTGTTTTTTTTTTATACTGGTACCTTTAGGTCTGCCATATAAAAATAAATCCATCAGTTTTGACCATTGGCTGTGCACATCCATCATGCTTGTAGTTTTTTAACACTTACTGTCCGTCTTTGTAGTTCTGAACCAAGTCCTTCTCCAAGGAGCAGTGGATTGTGGGTATAATATTAGCCAACAGAGTGTGCATGGATCCACACTTCGACAATCTACTGCTGATATATAGTATACCATCCAGGGACTTACTCTTCTCAACATGCTGTGTTTTGGGACACACTTCTTCTAATCTTCTAAAGGTGCCCCTTTATCATTCAACCCAGTCTCATGGCATAAATGTCAAAATTTGTATCTATTGATTCATGTTCACAGATGCAAATTTCCCTTTTTTCACGTCACTCAACACGATTTTCAATATAATGCTTTTAAACAGGGAATAACTTTCTTGTCTGCATGCTCAGTTGTTGTTTTTATTCAGTAATAATAATTCTTGTGTATAGAATGTAACACTCAATATGAACTACTTTTTTGTTGAACTGGTGTATAAAATCCATATCATATTTGCAATCATGCTCACATGCAGATTTGGCAAACGACACTGTCGCCTGTGTGATATTATCTATAACACATCTTAGAAAACAAAACAAAAAAACTAGATTAAAACAAACTATATTTGAATATGCTTCATCACGCTTTTAGAGATGTGTTTTTGTTAGCTTTTTTTTTGCAGTGAGTGACAGAGTTGCTTTAACAGTTTGAATATTAAATACAATATACATTTTCACTTGACTAAAGAAAAAAAAAGAAAAGTAGTCAGAAGGAAGACAGAGGAGCACTCGATCCGAACTGAGCACAGAAAAATCATCATGTCTTCATCAAACATGTTCTCATTAAAACCATTCAAATGTGCCTAAAATGTGAATCTAGGGCTGTAAAAGCTTCTGTACCTGCTGATCACATTTACTTAATGACCAATTGATCATCCTCTGACCGGACCGAGTGTTTGTGATGTCACTTATTAATGACAAAACATTCACAACGCCAAAAAGCAAGAAACATGATTATGAACATCAAACTAAATGCCTTTAGACTTGAATGAACTGTGTGTCTAACTCAATAAAGTCAGTCCTGTGCGTCACGGCTTCATTCGTTCAGCATGTGTTTCAAAGCCTTGCCCATTTAAGAAGCTGCCCAATTATCTTCTGGAGGACATCAACTAATGATGTTGCTATTTGCAGAGCTCCTCCTGACCAGCACTGCTGAGAGACAGATAATTACACACACTTTCTCTTTCTCTCTCTGCAGAAACAGCATAGAACTGTCTCAAACATGCTTTATTCGTTCTAAAATGAGCTTCTGGAATTAGTACAGATGCTTGCTTCACTAACAACGATGGCTTGGACTGTTTCTAAGCAAGATCATTGATAATTGTAAAAACCTGTTAATTGGTAACTGATTCACTGAAAGTTGTCTTTACACTGAAAAACTCTTTCTTCTTCTCTCTTTCTTTATTTATGTCCCCTAAGAGCAATTGGTTTTACAGCAAGACCAGCATACAAAAAACTTACAATACATAAAAAATGTAATTAAAAGTTACATTAAACTGCCAATGCTTCACATTATATTATATTAATTATTTACATTTTACTGTAAAATACTGTCAAATGTATAGTAAAAATTTTAGGCACATACAATGAATGACCAATGTATGATGAAAACAGCAAAATGACATTGCCAGTGTCAAAGTCCTTGTGTAGGATTCATAACATATGATTATATTTTAAATAAATAATAAAAATTCTTCTAATTTTTTTAAGGTACTTTAGGGTGTCTGCATTGCATTTTCCTTTATTTCGTAATGATGGTGTTTCATTAACAGAATACTTAAGATGAACGCTGATTCATCAAGTGTCTTGTGTTATTAAAGTGAGTTATTAAGGTGGTTATCAACATTTCCTTACTTTTTAATTTATCTATCTTAATTTAATCAATGGGTCCTTGTGCCAGTTTGTTCATATATTGTTTTCTGACAACGAAAATTGGCCAAAAGTAGCCAAAACATCAAGCGTTGCATGTCATTAAGGAACAAACAGACTAACAGTCAGTCCTTTAAAACCTTAAAACCCTAGAAGTATATATCTGTATGTTATCTTATTGTGTTTATATACACTAAACAAAATTATAAACACAACACTTTTGTTTTTGCCCCCATTTTTCATGAGCTGAACTCTAATCTAAGACTTTTTTCTATGTACACAAAAGGCCTATTTCTCTCAAATATTGTTCATGAATCTGTCTAAATCTGTGCTGATGTTGACTAGACGGCATGATCATTACACAGGTGTGTCTTAGGCTGGCCACGATAAAAGCCCACGCTAAAATGTGCAGTTTTATCACACAACACAATGCCACAGATGTAGTATGTTTTGAGGGAGTGTGCAGGTGTCATGCTGACTGCAGGAATGTGCTGTTGTTTGTGAATTGAATGTTCATTTCTCTACTTTAAAACGTCACCAAAGGCGTTTCAGAGAGTTTGGCAGTACATCTATTCGGCCTCACAACCACAGACCACGTGTAACCACACCAGCCCAGAACCTCCACATCCAGCATCTTCTCCTCCAAGATCATCTGAGACCAGCTGAGGACAGCTCCTGCAACAATCGGTTTCCAGACCCAAATCATCTCTGCACAAACTGTCAGAAACCGTCTCAGGGAAGCTCATCTGCTGCTCGTCGTCCTCATCCGGGTCTTGTCCTGACTGAAGTTCATCATCATAATAGACATGAGTGGACAAATGCTCACATTCAATGGCGTCGGGCACTTTGGAGAGGTGTTCTCTTGACGTATGAATCATGTTTCTCACTGTACAGGGCAGATGTCAGACAGCGTGTATGGCTTCATGTGGGTGAACGGTTTGCTGATGTCAACGTTGTGGACCGAGTGGCCCATGGTGGCAGTGGGGTTATGGTATGGGCAGGTGCATGTTATATACAGACATCACCTCATGTTGCAGCATGATAATGCACAGCCCCATGCTACAAGGATCTGTACACAATTCCTGGAAGCTGGAAAACATCCCAGTTCTTGTATGGTCAGCATACACCGGTCATGTCACCCATTGAGCATGTTTGGGATGCTCTGGATCAGTGTATACGACAGCGTGTTCCACTTCCTGCCAATATCCAGTAACTTCACACAGCCATTGAAGAGGAGTGGACCAACATCCCACAATCAACAACCTGATCAACTCTATGTGAAGGAGATGTGTTGCACTGTGGGAGGCAAATGGTGGTCACACCAGATACTGACTGGTTTTCGGACCCCCCCCCCGGACCCCCAATACAGTAAAACTGCACATATTAGAGTGGTCTTTTATTGAGGCCAGTCTAAGGCACACCTGTGTAATAATCATGCTGTCTAATCAACATCTTGATATGTCACACCTGTGAGGTGGATGGATTATCTCGGCAAAGGAGAATTGCTCACCAACACAGATTTAGACAGATTTGTGAACAATATTTGAGGGAAATAGGCCTTTTGTGTACATAGAAAAAGTCTTAGATCTTTGAGTTAAGCTCATGAAAAATGGGGGCAAAAACAAAATCATTTTGCTCAGTGTATTTACTCAGATAATGTGCCGGTGACATGATGTTTAACATTCATTAGCACTCTCGTCATAAGCGCAGACAGACGCTGAGCATGAATAAAACTCTCGCGGGTCTGATAATTAGAGTCTGTGCTGTAGAAACTCTTCACTGTTAAATGTTTGACCTTTAAGACCACTGTCCTGAAACAGTGTCATTATTATTCTGCAGACGTTACAGACAGAAAGTGCATGTTGGAGCCAGAACTCAAAGGAAGATATGAAAGCTTGTTTGCAGCTCTCACTGCAGACGTAGTGACTGTTTCCCAGTACTGGATGTACTATTTAAGGGCACTGGTTAGACTGCACTTCAGCTGCTCTGGGCAATTTTATACTCTACATTGATTGAAATGAATAAAACATGAAAACTACTAAGAACTAATGGAGTAGCTTTAACAGAACTGAAAGCCTGGCTTGGCATTGGTGTGTTTTTTTTTTATTTATTTTTTCGTGAACAATACCTTTTTGGGATCCACTATTTCTGACCAAATTAATTTCACAGAAACCAAAGACTTGTTATATTATATTATATTCACAGAGCAATCCACTGAAGTGTAGCCACGCCCACTTATTACAGGCTTGTTATTTGGGCTTTGCTCCATTATGGAGTTATTGAAGTGATCTGTGATATAGGCTATACATATATAATTTGTTATATTATTATTATATCTCAATATAAAGCATTTGGTGTTGTTTAGGTTTATTAAAGCTCTGTTCTTGTTTGCTGTCTTTTCTAGAAAGATCTGGCAACACAGTAAGTCTCACACTTCTCTGTTCCTTCAGTTGGGTTCTGTACACCTTGACAGTGAAGAATTGTGGACATTACTATCTGAACTTTGTTGTGAGATAAACAGACCAAGATCTTTCGAAACCTGTATGAGTTTCTTTCTTCAGCTGAACACAGAAGAAGACATTTCTTCTTGAAACTGAAAACCTCTTGACCTGATGGAAACAGACAACTGACGGTAGCCACTGACTTGTATTGTATTTTTGTCCATACTATGATCATCGACTGTCTGGTCGATATCTTCTTTTGTGTTCAACAAAAAATAAACTGAAGAAAATAAATCACACAGGTTTGAAAACTAAATGACGACAGAAGTTTTATTTGTTTTTAAAAAAAGATAAAAAAGAAATCAGAGGGAAGACAGAAGGGCACATCGTTCTCATGGATTATAACTGAGCACAGATAAATCATCCGACGTTCTCCGAATGATTCATTTTAATTTGTTGTAGAATGCGGTTGTCACTCTTTTGAATCACTGAAGTGTGTGTGTGTGTGTGTGCGTGTGTGTGTGTGTGTGTGTGTGCATGTGTGTGTGTGTGCAGAACAGGGCTAGACACTATGAAGTCACCGCTGTATTTAGCTGTAGTGTGTACATACAGTACTGCGTTCACTCAAGCATATCCCTGTGACTGTGTTGTTTTCGACTCCTCAGAAGAGTGTCATGAGCAGCAGTGATATGAGCTTCACTTCCTCTCCTCATTCACACACACACACACACACACACACACACACACACACACACACACACACACACACACACACACACACACATACTGGTTTTTGTGGTTTAGCAGTACTTTGATGGCCAAACCAGTTGGATGGTGGTTTAAGGGGACACCCCTTTCCCGGTGTCCTACAGAGATGATAAAACTATCAAAAAATTTGTTTTACTCTGCAGAACACAAATATCACTTTGGATTTTCTTTACACACAATAGAATTGATAATATGACAATATGATATTTTGGTGGTACACAAGGACTGTCACGCCCCTCCTATAATGTTCCCGCCCATTACATAATTGGTATTTATAGGGTCCGATTGATTTATGAGGACACTCGTTTTACAATACACAAAACATGTCCATTCTCTGGATTACAGGGACCAATGTGTTTTACAGGTACGTGACCCCATACACAACACACAGACATGTCCCTATGCTGCATTACTAAGACTGAGGTGGTTAAAGAGTACAGGATCTTTAACACAATACACAACATTACAGACACCAATGTGTTTTAGAAGTACTTTAATAATGACTTAAATTTGTGAAATAAAAATAAACATGTTGTCAAATTCGCCAATTAATTAAACGGGTAATCTTAAAAAAAAAAAAAAAAGGAATGCCACACAAAACAAACATCAAATAATTAAGTGTAATTCACCAACTAAAAAAAAAAAAAAAAAAAAAAAAAACTATAAATCAAATCAAAAGGCAATCCTCATGTTGTAAGAACCTCACTAAACACACAGTGTACATGAGATTAACTCTCTGAGCACACAATACATGCTGCAGATGTGTAGAGAAACCGATTTATCTGTAAAGGAATGGTTTTCTTCCAGAATGAAAACTGTCATCATGTACTCACCCTCCACTTGATCCAGACCTGCATCAGTTTCTTTCTTCTGTTGAACACAAAACAAGATCTGTTAGTTTATGAACAGTTGATGGGCACCGTTAACTTCTATAGTACGAAGAAAAAAAAAAAACTATGAAAGTCAATGATGCCCATTAACTGTTCAGATACTAACAGATCTTGTTTTGTGTTCAACAGAAGAAAGAAACTGATGCAGGGCTGGATCAAGTGGAGGGTTAGTACATGATGACAGTTTTCATTCTGGAAGTTAAATTCTCTTTAAGGGACAGGTCATCCAAAAATCAATGAGAAATTGACACAATTTTGTAATTTTTGACAAACTAACAGTCAACCTCGATTTCTACAAGGAGATATTCGTATGAATTGCTGAGATAACAGTATTGCACTATGGGAAATAAAAACAACAGCCAAAGTGCTAATGTTAATTGAATGGCATCAAGAACACACAAAATGTACTGTAACATCACTTGCTTTGGGTTTTCCTTTTTAAGCTAATTCCTCGATTTCTTACAAAATCCCTTATGTTCTGTGCACTGCGTCTCACCAAAACAGGATCCTCAGCAGATTTACACTGCTGGCATTCAGTCAGTGTGGCCAGTTTTCCTTTAGCTATGTGGCCCTTAAAATGTTTCATTACAGCTGTAACTTCAGCGTTTGACCAGGACACCTTCTGCCCTCTCCGTGGGTTTTCAGTTTCTGCCTCACTCTCACTCTCTGTACAGAAGAATACATACTTTAGTGAGTTCTAACTCTACGAGAGCTCATGTGCTTTGCAACATTGATGGTGCCATTGCAATTTAAACCTCTGGTACCTTCAGGAAGTTCAGTGGTGCTCTCAATGGGCATCTTCTGAACACCTGCAGACAATCAGTCATTAAAAAAAATAAATAATAAATAAATAAATAATATATATATATTTTAGTAATATCCTGTTATAAATGCTGGACTAATATAATACAAGGTAACACTTTATAATAGGGAACACTATTAACTACAACTTTTCCCTCAAATTCCTAATTTTCTGCTTATTAAAAGTAAATAAGATAGTTGTTACATTAAGGTATTGGGTAGGATTAGGGATGTAGAATAAGGTCATGTAAAATAAGCTATTAATAAGTGCTTACTACTACTACCACCACCACTACTACTACTACTACTACTACTACTACGCACACTAATAAGAAACTACAGCGGTGTGAAAAAGTGTTGGTTCCTTATTTTTTTGCATGTTTATCACACTTTAATGTTTCGGATCATCGAACAAATGTAAATATAAGTCAAAGAAAACCAATGAACACAACATGCAGTTTTTAAATGAAGGTTTTTATTATTAAGGGAAAACAAAAACCAAAACTACATTACCCTGTGTGAAAAATGTTTGCCCCTACACCTAATAATCAGTTTGGCTACCCTTAGCAGCAACAACTGCAATCAAGTGTTTGCGATAACTTCCAATTAAATGTAAAGTCTGTTACAGCGCTGTGGATGAATTTTGGTCCACTCATCTAAGCAGAATTGTAATTCAGCCACATTGGAGGGTTTTCAAGCATGGACAACTTTTTAAAGTCACGCCACAGCATCTCAATAGGATTCAGGTCAGGACTTTGACCAGGCCACTCTTACATTTTGTTTTTCTTCAGCCATTCAGAGGTGGACTTGCTGGTGTGTTTTGGATCATTATCCTGCTGCAGAACCCAAGTTTGCTTGAGCTTGAGGTCACAACAGATGGCCAGATATTCTCCTTCAGGATTTTTTGGTAAACAGCAGATTTCTCGATTTATCACAGTAAGTTTTCCAGGTCCAGAAGCAGACCATGACACTACCACCACCATATACAGCAGCTAGAGTCCTTACGAGGTCAAGAAAATATGATCATATTACCCCAATTTTACAGTCTCTGCACTGGCTACCTATTAAGTTCCATATCAGTTACAAATTATCATTACTTACCTATAAGGCCCTAAATGGTTTAGCTCCTGCGTACATAACTAGCCTTCTACCACATTACAACCCATCACGCACCCTAAGGTCACAAAATGCTGGACTTTTGGTAGTTCCAGGGATAGCAAAGTCCACTAAATGAGGTAGAGCTTTTTCACATTTGGCTCCCAAACTCTGGAATAGCCTTCCTGATAATGTCTGGGGTTCAGACACACTCTCTATGTTTAAATCTAGATTAAAAACATATTTTTCAGTTAGCAATAATGCATCTCATAATTTGTGACTGCAGTTGTATCTGATCAAATTTAGCTTGGGTTAAACTAATTAATTGTACTTGGTTGGAACAGCAGCTATGCTAATGATGTCTCTATGTGTTTCTCTGCTTCTGCTGGGATTGACATCCTGTGGTAACTAGGATTTACACAAGCACCAGTCTGGATCCAGAACACCTGAGAAGAGATGATGCTGACCCTCAGAGGAACTCAGATGATGTTAACACTGAACCAACATACAGAACTAACAATTATTGCTGCTTACTATGCAATCACATTATAATTGCTGTTAATAGTTTTCATCGTCTGGTTGATTATGTCTGATTCCTGTCATATGCACATAAACTGACAGTCACCACTTATAAGCTACTACTAAATAGTGTAGAAACTTAATTTTATGTGAAGTTGCTTTGCAATGATTTGTATCGTAAAAAAACACTAATCAAATAAACTTTTTACTTTTTTTAGTTTGTGAAAAATGGCTCTCACTGTGGTTCATTGGAGTCCCAAAACTGTATAACCTTTTCCAGATTGATAGATCTCAATTACTTTCTTTATCATTTGTGTCTGCATATTTTTGAATGTCGACATGATGTCTAGTTTTTTGAGGATCTTTTGGTCTACTTGACTTTTTATCAGACAGGTCCTATTAAAGAGATTTCTTAACTGTGAAGAGGTGTGGCTGGAGAAACTGAACTCAGGTGTGATAAACCAGTTTCAAAGGTGGGGGGGGGCACTTCTGAACAAAGGGCAATGTAGTTTTGGATCTTGTTTTCCCTTAATAATAAAAACCTTCATTTAAAAACTGCATGTGTTTACTTTTAAATTTGTTACCTTTGACTAATATTTAAATTTGTTTGATAATCTGAAACATTAGTGTGACAAACATGCAAAAAAATAAGAAATCAGGAAGGTGGCCAACACTTTCAAACCACTGTAGTTTAGAGACCATAAAATAAAGTGTTACCCAATATAATTTTTGACTTTGATGATTTAAAAATAAAAAATACTTAGCTGACACATACCAGCATTACTGGAGTTTCCCGCAGCTCCAGCAAGAGCCTCATCATCAGATTCACTTTCTCCAGGATCACTGTCATCAGAATCGGTCATGTTGATCTCATCTTCAATGAAAAATAAAACTCAGAACATGAAAAACATCTGCATTCAGAAGTGAAATAACACAATCACACACCATTTATAAACCATTCCTAATGACAACGAACACAAGACATATTTCAGAGATTACTTTTCTTAAACCTCCCTGTGAGTTTAAAAGACCCCCTGTGCTAAACATGCTAGGATGGACGTACCTTCAATCTCAATGTCATCAAGGGATTTGCCTTGAAGATTAGGAAGGCAGCCCTTTTCCATGGCTAACAGTAGCTTTGATATTTTAGCAAGCTGAGTAGTGGCTTCTGGCAGTCTGTAATAGTCACGGTGGACACGGATGTCATGCCCTAAGAAATCAGCAACCTGATCTAACTCGTTGTTTTTCAGGTTTAGGATTTGAGAGAGCGTAGCCACGTGCTTGCGAAGATGAGTGGATCTGAGAAATTCTGGATTTTGAGCTCCACATTCCCTTGCATATACCCTCAGAGAGTCCTGGCCTCTGTAATAACTCTGGCAGTTTGGCCGAGCAAACAAGAAAGTATTAGTGTCTAGCACTCCACATGTACCTCTCCTGCTGACCAGTAGCATCAGGGCATCGACCATATCAGGAGAGAGAAGAACCGCAACCTTTCTTCCCCTCTTCCCCCTGATCTCAACTCGACTGAAATGGCTGCAGAGTTTCTGCTCAAACTTGCTCAGGCCCATCGCTACATCTTCATGGAGAGAAGTGCCGTCCCTTTCATTGAAAGCCTTCAGCGGCATTTTAGAGACCTCTCCTGCACGTCTGCGGTTGAAAACAATGATTCTGGTGAGTGTTGCTTTGGCCAGTTCTGCATAGCTTTGAGGAGATGCAGTCTCTTGTAGTTTCTGAAAAGCAGTATCTGCAGTCTTCTCAAGGAGTTGATGAAGAGACTGGACATCCTGGGTGAAGGGAAGTGTTGATGGCTTGTTAAATTTGGCCTCATTCAGTGTCACCAAAGCAGTGTGTGAGATCATCTCGGACCACTTTGAGAAGTAGAGCTTTTTGAAGGTCTCTGTTGATGAGATCAATTCCTTGTCTTCAGACATCAGTGCTCGGCACTGAATGATTTCACAAATCTTATTCAACGAATGCCCCAGTTTCAGGGCAAGGCTTGGGCTTTGGTAGCAGTGGCTCTCATCATCATAGCCAGACACCATTTGAACCGCTCGAATAAGTCTATGAAAATTGGCAGGTTTCAGAGCTTCTTCAAGACTGTACACAGAAAACTGTCTACGCAAAGTCAGCAACAATCTTCCAACTTCACGGAGTTTTTGTCGAATATACTCAAATTTGGTAGGGTCATGACCATGTTTGTTAAAAAACGACTGTGCAAGCTGAAGAATACTCAGGTCATTTTTGACCACAGCGGAAATGTCATCCTGCTTCATCACACCTAAGAGTTTCCAAACTCCTTGTGATATGTGCTGACTGAATGAAGACTCTGCCATAGATGCCAGGCCCAAGACTCTCCTCCTCCCTTGCTCTTCACTGTCAGCTGCTGGTTTTGAGGGACATCTTTTTAAATGACGCCACAGATCTCTCCGTACAAACAACCCTTTGCAGTACATGCAATGCAAAAACTGCTTTGAATCACACTTTCTTTTTGGTGCTCGTTTTATTTTAAGAGCCCCCTCTCCAGACTGTAAAACGTCAGTGTTATGCTGAAAGTTGCCCTTGTTCCTGAGCTTTTGCAGCATTGCTTTACGTTCTTTTGAGTGAACTGGGAGTGACAAAGCCTGAACAACTTCAACTTCAGCCATATGAGTTTTCAAATGGCGCGCTAACTTGGACTGAGGTTTCCCACAGATGTAACAATAATTCTTCCTATTTGCTGAACAGGAGATTTTTGGTGACTGCACACAATGATCACCTCCAGCCATGCTGCGTTCCCTCTCTTCTCTCAATGTCACTGTGCTTTTTGAATTCAAAAGCTTACTATTGTGTGATTGAGGTGATGACATAAGCACATCTGTTGACCTGCATACCACTGAGCCTTGCTTTCTGGGAAAGTCTGATTCACTGTCTGTCTCAAAATCAGTAAACTGCTCCTCATGACACATTAAATCAGACTCATCATACACACTTGCTGCTTCCATGACCTTCAGGACTCCTTTTCCTTTGCCCTTAGACACATTCAGGGTAGTTACATCTGATCTCAGATGTTCACTAAACTTAGATGACGCAGCTTCCTGTATATCTAAGAGTTTAGCTTGGTCGTAACGTGCTGGTCTTGTTGTCAACTCATCTGAACTGTCTGACTGATGGTCTGACTCTGACTGAGGTATGTAATCCTCATCTGACAGCTCATCTTCCTCTGAACTTACTTCCTATTGTCAAAATATTTATGATTAATTTACAGCACCGATAACTCAAAAATATGGAACAAATGTATCAAATCAAATATTTTCTTACACACGATGACCGTCTTCCATCCCATTCATGAAGCTTCAGATAGCAGGACTTATGCCAAAAACTGGAGCACACTATAAAAGAAATGTCACATGTCAGGACACGTTCAACCGCTAACACGAGATGCTATGCCTAAACGTAGAATAAGGTGAAAACAATGTAACACTCCTATTATTATTAATGGTATTACATATCTGTGCATTAGCAATGGTCTGAAATCTCCTTCTCTCCTACTGCCAAACTCAACAGTTATACCATTTTGAACTGACTTCATAACATTGATTAGTGATACTAAAATGATAAAAATAGAAATGTCATGATGTATAGAGTACAAATCACCATACTAACATTTACATCTCAGGCCAATCCACTTGAGAGCTGCAACAGGTCCCACACATTCAGCACATTTATCCATGCTTGATATTGCTGAAGTGACCACAACATGTCTGCAGACCTGTGAAGAAAAAAACATCAGTGAGTGTTAAATTAAAGCAACAAAGAAAGATTCTAAAACATACATGTGATACTACATTACGAGCTGCATTGTCTTTCAATAATAATTTAATGTATTTTTAATGACAGGGAAGTTGTGGTCATTTAGTTAATAAGATCACTTACAATCATTAAAAACATTTACGTTACAGACCTTAAAAGGTACTGGTCCATATATTACTACAAATCTACATTTAGAGCGGTCCTGGAGGGCCGGTGTAAACTCTGCAGGACACTGGCCCTCCAGGACCGAGTCTGGACACCCCGATTCAGACATCGACTAATATTACTGAAAGTGAAAACAGGTCACTAAATACATACATTTAGTAACAGCAAAGTGTACAGTTCATGCAGACATGGTCTTCAGAGCAATCACTGTTGCACTGAAATAACAGTTCATCCGAAACATGTGAATACCTCCTTAACTCCTTCAACTGGGGCACAAAAGCTCTGCTCCTCATTCAACACATGCTCTTTGACAGGTGACATCTGAAAACAATGAAAAAAAACAAGACTTATGTAGAGATGATTTCTTGCAACATCAATCTAACATTTCATAAAATATGCAATGCACATTTAATTACCTTCTCAACACAGTCCTGATCATCCAATAGTAACTGGTCCTTCTTCAGAGTCACCTGAAATTAAGGAAACAGAAATAAAAAATAAATAAACATTCTACTGCAGACAAAGGATTCAGGGACTGTACAAATTGATAATGAATTACCTTTTCCAGTCCTTCAGAGGCTGCACAGATACTGAAGTCCAACACTGACTGATCACTGACAACTTTCAGCTGAAAACATGAAATCAAAAAATGTAATTAAAATAAATTAATTATGTTATAAATTAGTTACCAAAGCAAAATAAATAAATACAGTTGTGTTCAAAATTATTCAACCACCTAGAGACTGCAGTACTTTACAAATACAAGCTTTTCTGAAGATCCAGGATATAATAAAACTTGCATCTATAACAGTTCACTGGAATATTAAAAGTGATATTGTCAATATATAATGTAATATATTTGAGTTATAAGATTTTTTAATAATACTGCTATGTCATAGTTATTCAACCCCTATTCAACATTGCTGTTTTTAAATCACTTATTTGCATGGTGGGGAATGTAACAGTCTCAAAACACAATTAAGCTTTTAGAAACTCTATTAAAAACAGAATTAGCTTGAGCCGTTACACATACAGTTAGCCCATGCATGTGTTGAAGTTAAGTAGCAAAAATATCAAAAGAGATCTCACAAAAGCAAAATTGAATAAATATTGTATTACTTTAGAAAGGCTAAGGCTATATGAAGATTTCCAAGACATTGAAAGTTCCTAGAGACACAGCTCTCAGCCTTATTTCTTAGCTTAAAGTGTGTTTTACCAGAAAACCTTTGAGGTTGTGGAAGAAAAAGCACAATATCATAAAATGTTTAATCAGAGCAACTGAGAAAAATCTGCAATGTACAGCCAAAGACTTGCAAGATGACCCAATGAATGGAGGAAACCCATTTCAAAGCGGTGTGTAGAAGAACACTAGACAAGTATGGACTTCATGTTGAGACATCTTGTAGAATACCACTCTTGATCAAGAAGAACAAAAGACAACTTGAACTTGATAAAATTCATTTGTGTAGACTTGTGGAGCTCTGGAGAAATGTTATATGGAGTGATGTGACCAAACTGGATCTTTTTGGACCCATGGATCAGCGGTATGTCTGCTGCAAAACAGGCAAAACTCATAAGCAGAAGAACACCATCTCTATCGTCAAACTTGGAGGTGGATCAGTCCTGTTATGGGGTTTCTTTACTGTAGAAGGAAGTGGAAACCATGACTGTATGAAGGACATCATGGATTCTTTAAAGTGTCAGGCCATTTTGACAAGAATTGTGATGCCTTTGGTGCAAAAACTGAAGCTGATGATCAATGGACTTTCCTGCAGGACAGTCATCCCAGAGTACACATCCAAATCTACTTCTGCTTGGTTCAGGGATCAGTTACAGAATGTTCTTGAGTGACCTGTTCAGTCTCCAGGCTTAATTCTCATTTCAAATATCTGGTTGAATTTGAAGAAAGCAGTGGCAAAGTGAAAACCAAAGATTATCAGGGATCTGAAAGCTTTTTCAGGCGAGGAATGGGCCAAAACTGTAGTAGAGAGGTGACAGAAGCTTCTAAACACTTACAGACAGCGTTTATTGGAGATTTTAAAGGATAAACGATTCTGCACAAAGGGGGTTGAATAATTTTGAACATGAATGTTTAGAGCCAATTCGAATTTTATCATGATTCATCAATGTTCCATTCTCAGAATCACTCAAAAGTGTATTAACAAACTTTCTCTAATACTTTACTTATGCCTTCGTTAAATTGATTTCATAAAATGTTATCCTCCACAGCAAATTGTCTTGCAAGTCAAGGGGGTTGAATAATTTTGAACACAACTGTAAATAAATAAAAAAATATAATAAAATAATAAATTAAAACGATAAAATAACAATAAAATAAAATCACTCAATCAATTGCAGTACCTTCTCTACGTCTGTGTCTTCTGACTGGGACAGTGTGTTGACTTCAAGAGTGGACGGTTCAACCACACTAAGAGTCTAGAAAAGAACATCAAATTAGTCATCTGTGACATTGATTGAAACAATAAATGTGTGGATGAAATTCTAATTTAAAACAGATATAAAATTAAAAATGATTTTTAAAAAAGTACCTTCTCTACGTCTGTGTCTTCTGACTGGGACAGAGTGTTGACTTCAAGAGTGGACGGTTCAACCACACTAAGAGTCTAGAAAAGAACATCAAATTAGTCATCTGTGACAATAAATGAGCACATAAAATACTGATATAAAACAAATTTTATAATCTTGCTTATATTTTATCAATGTGAATTAAAAGTAAGATTACAATATTTCAGATCAATATTTCAATTTTCAAGTGTTACCCAAGTTAATGTTCATGATTTTGTATGTATTACCTTACATGCTTATTTATATATATATATATATATTCCAGTATTTCAGGTGGTGTGTGTGTGTGTTTACACCTGTGTTACAAGGACCCTGTTTTATGAGGACCGTCATAAGAACATAGTCTTGACATAGTCTTGATGTCACATTGTGTGTGTGTTTAGACCCGTGTTATGAGGACCCCGTTTTATGAGGACCATCATAAGAACATGGTCTTGATGTTTGACCGAAGAATCTCAGTGAGTCGTTTGTTTGACAAAAGCCTGGTATTTGAAGACCCTAGTTATCACCATGACATTGGGCTGCGTGGATATGAAATATTAGGCTAAATATGGATCATTCACATCCCATTGTGGCCATATGATATTGAAAATGTCTAATTGTTATATTTAGATTAAGTATCTTGCAATAGGAGTTGGTAAAAAGTCAGTTTTATTTAATCACCACATATTTTTAAATGATAACTGAGTAGAATCAGTGTCTAAAGAACCTAAAGAACTCTGAACAAGGCACAGCAGCTATAAAGGTATCCAAGAAGTTCTTGAAATAATTGTGTTTGTCCTTAAAAGAATGGAACAGATTACATTCTCTCTTAGAAAAAAGTCTTGACTTGACTGGGACTCTTCAGTAAAGTCAAGACCAAGTTCTTATGATGGTCCTCATAAAACAGGGTCCTCGTAACACAGGTGTAAACACACACACAATGTGACATCAAGACTATGTTCTTATGACGGTCCTCATAAAACAGGGTCCTCGTAACACAGGTGTAAACACACACACACACACACAAGACTATGTTCTTATGACGGTCCTCATAAAACAGGGTCCTCGTAACACAGGTGTAAACACACACACACACACAAGACTATGTTCTTATGACGGTCCTCATAAAACAGGGTCCTCGTAACACAGGTGTAAACACACACACACACAAGACTATGTTCTTATGACGGTCCTCATAAAACAGGGTCCTCGTAACACAGGTGTAAACACACACAATGTGACATCAAGACCATGTTAAGACTATGTTCTTATGATGGTCCTCATAAAACAGGGTCCTCGTAACACAGGTGTAAACACACACACACAATGTGACATCAAGACCATGTTAAGACTATGTTCTTATGATGGTCCTCATGAAACAGGTGTAAACATACACACATCCTGACATACTGGAATGTACATGCATGTAATGTAAAAAATAAAAAGTTACTAACATTAACTTAGGTAACAACTGATGTTTAATACCTTTACTTTACTATAATCCAATAAGTCAGAATGGACAGTATAGAGGTGTCAGTACCGTGCATCTCCATGGCCACTCAGAATCACCATAATCATATGTGATCTCTTCACCAGGACAGATGCTCCTTGTGACAAATAAACATAAGTGAGGTTTTCCATCCACACGAATCGTCTTCATCCTGCTGTTTGGGTTAATATGGTCATCGTTTACAAGCCGCCCAAGAGAACCGTCATCTCGGGCTGCATCGACACTAAACAAGAGACAGACAATATCAGCACTGAAACCTTAGGACCAGCAGATGTCATATTCTGTGATCACCAATCATTTAACACTCATCACCAAGCTTTGAAAACACATGACTGATAATTATAGCAAAATATGACCTCTAATCATTGACATTTCCACTGACACATTTTGAATCATGTAAATTAATTACCAGTTAACATGTAGATCAAACACGTGTACATACCAGAGGAGTTTTCCATTGTAGCGAAACTCAAACATGAAAACTTTAAGTGCATCGTGATATATTCTTTGCCTCCGCTCACATTCTTCTTTGCTGATGAGGTCTCCTCTGTATTCCAGCAGGAAATCTCCTTTCTCAAAGTCAGTACAGCTGAACACACCCCTCCCTAAACAACAACAGAGAGGTGAAACCATCACGAGAACCACACGTCATCAACCGGAGACAGATTTAGTACACGAGTCACTTTAAATGCATAGAAAGAAAATTCTGTCATCATTTACAAACCATCAAATGGTTAGTAATGTCTTATTTTGCCCAACAAAAGATATACAGGACTGAGACAACCTAATGGTGACTATATGATGACAAAATCTTCACTTTTGGGTGAACTATACCTTTAACTTGGCTCAATCAATTAATTTACCTCACCTTTAAGATGACTGATGAACCTGCCCTCGAGTCCATTCTTGTCTTTCTGTTCAAGTGAAAACTGTATGGCCTCCTCCACGGGCTTCAGCCTTCTCCTTCGCCTCACACCTTCAGCCATCCTCTGTGTCT
Organism: Carassius gibelio; assembly: GCF_023724105.1. Taxonomy (NCBI): domain Eukaryota; kingdom Metazoa; phylum Chordata; class Actinopteri; order Cypriniformes; family Cyprinidae; genus Carassius; species Carassius gibelio. The sequence continues at coordinate 5,814,228 of NC_068406.1, forward strand.
GCTTTAATAACAATAAGAACTGTTGGACAGAATATATGTGGAATATGATGTATTCTGAGCATATGCTGAATATACTATTTTGACTGGTTATCTTTGTAAAAGTGCTTTGACACAATATGCATTCTACAAAGCACACTACAAATAAAGGTGACTTTAACTATTATATACAGTACATATTGGGAAGTGAAAAGAGCACATCTCTGAGTTTATTAATTAAACCAAGCTGAACAGTAATAATAGTAAACAGAACTGCCCCTCCCCTTCAGACTGTAGCCATGACAACAGATTATTATGATGGCTAGACTGTTCTATTACTTTTACAGTTATACTGTGAACGAAAAGAATGTAAACTGACAAGCACTGCTGAGTCTCGTCTGATGTTACTCTTTATAGACGAGACTTACAGTAATCACGCTAGCGCCATTAGCATCACGCGCTAGCTGCTTTCTAAAGAGCACTGAAGACACTCACGAACAAGCCAAACTGAGCCACAAGCTCTCAGAGAAACGGTTTAACAGCAGTATTACTAACCTTTCATATAATAGTTGTTTCCAACAGCTTCACACCACAGATGTCTTCGCTTCAGGTGCACAGATTGTGTCCGGTCCAAACAGGAAGTTACAAACAGTCACACTTGCCTCGCTGATTAAAGCACGTGTACACGGGATTTATAATTATAATAATAATAATAATAATAATTATTATTATTATATATTTAAATAACCATCTATGAAACGTTACATTAATAGCGTTACATTAATTTACAGATATTAAACCGAGTAATTACAGCTTTGATGTCACATTCATACTTTATATGATGATATTTAAGGAACATGTTTAATTGCACGATCAGTATGCATTTATATAATTAAATACAATCGATAAATTATTACAAAAAATGTTTAAATAATTACCAAACTGCATTAACTTACTTGTACGGCGCTATTAGCGGCAGAATGTAGCCCCGCCCACCGCCGCCATTTTGTTTTCCCGCCTTCCAATGCCGATCTAGCCAATCAGCGGCCTCCAAACTTACACAAGTGTAAAATATGCAAATTTTCGATGACGCGGATGCAGTACCGGGGCCGGGCTGCAGGGGCGCACTCCCGAGCTCAGAGGATACACAGTGTATAGTAAAATTTCAGATTTTTGTGGTATATTAGGACATGGCGCGAAACTTTGAGAGGGAGCTTCTGGGACATAGAGAAAGGCATCTACACTGTCGGAATTATAAGGACATGGGCCCTGTCCTCATAAACCCAAATGTCCCTGTAATGCTGGTGCGTATTCAGGTCAAAAGTCCTTGTAAACCACAAAAACCAACACACACACACACACACACACACACACACACACACACACACACACACACATGATGGCACCTGTCTCTATCAAATGGCAGGATCAAAGGAGTTGACTCTTATTAGTATCCCTCTTTCATCTGCTGTTGGTAAGCTGCAGTGACGCGGAGGAGGCATCAAATCTCTTTCCCTTTCAGATCGTCCTGCAGCTCGAAACAAGCTCAACGCTGTCTTCACAGTCACATCACTTTTACTATTATTTGCTATCACATGCACAAAATGGATAGCTCTGCTCCTGAACAATACATTGCTGCAGTTGTTCTAAAATACACGATATAGTAAAAGTAATGCCACAATACAGTTTAGAACAAGTAATGAAACTTGATGTCCAGTTTTACATTGATTCCTGTGTTTTCATAGCTTGCTTGTTCTGCTCGACTGCGCTCTCTCCGGAGAGAACAATCCAGAGTATTGCAGTATGGCAATGAGCTGAGAGCTTCTGCTGAACTGGCCATGGACCAGAAAACCCAACAACATTTCCTTTCCATTGTGTCTTTTTCTTGGAATTTTCCTCTACCATCCTTCAGCCTGATCACTTGTTTCAATGACACAGGATTTGAGGAATCATATGGGTCTGATTCACAACAACAGAAAATAATAAATAATAATGATAATAAGAAGAAACATTAAATATGATAAATTAGGGTTATTTGAGCCCAAAGAAGTGCAGTTGTTGTTGTAATAACTTGACTGTGCGCTGCCGAACCCTTTCCTCTGTCATGTTGTCTTGTGTTTGGTCTGTTGTCTGATGGTCAGACTCCTGTAGATCGCTGAAGCTTCACTGGTCATGTAGATCATCATGCTGCTTTAATCAGTGCAGGAACAGTGTGTCCTGACTTTACTCTCAATATGAGAGCGATCATACATGGTACGATTGCTCTCGACACAAAAATACTCCTTTATTGGCATCGGTGGGTCCATGAAGAGCCTCAAACATCCATAGGACTGTTCCATTGCAATGTTCTGAAAATGTTATTCACGCTTAGAAAATAATGGTTCTTTGGGAAACCAGAAATGTTTTTTCTATGCTATCGCTGTGCAAACACACTTTTGAGAGTCTTATTTTTCTGTTGATGAAATTATAAAGAGCATTCATGTAATGATAGAGTGCTGATGCTCCTGAGCACTCACTTCCACAATAATGATGAAGATGATGATGATGATGGAGTGAAGTTGGTGGCTGTTGCTAAGTGGTTGCTATGCTGCTTTGTGCTTTGCTGTTCATTTATTAGGCTGTTTTGATGGGTTACCAGGGTACACTTGGTTTTTGCTAAGGTGCTCTGACTGTTTTCAGTGCATTGCCTGTGTTCTGGATGGGTGTATCATCCAGCACAGAAACACTGATACCTGCCTTAGCAAAGTCCACTTATTTTGGCGTGAAGCTGTGCTGGACTGTGTGACACGAACAGAAGCCTGCATCACTGCCCATTATCTTTGTTTTCTACACAGTCTACACAGTCATTACACTATGGGAAAGTCTTGACTATTGGTTTTGTGTTATGGAATTGTTTCTGGTCCAAACAGCTTCTGTTTGATGAGACGCAGGTGCTTTGCTTTTAATGCTGCCGAACTTGAGATCAGCCAAAAGTGATATCAGCACGCTTCACTGTCACTAGACACTGAACTGCTCTCTTTGTGTCTATTGTTGTATTGTGCAAAACATTCCTGAATCAATGTTAAATGACTTTGTGCATTACTGATGCTGCCATCCATTTACTCCTCGACCAAATGTATCATTTCCTTTAGATGGCAGCATTGCACAATCGATCCTTGTTTCTGCGATGGACAGCTGTAGTGCAAACCTCTCTTCTGACCCATACAGTAAAACAGTTTTTCACTGAGATTGTGTCAGCATGTTATTGCTTCACATTAGCTGACAATAGTGGGCTTGAACATTATACTAAAGCAAACACAGATGCTCAAAAAGATAAGCCCCTGGGTTTGGTGATGCTTTTTCAGCACAGTAATGGATTTGGGTAAAGACAAGGATCACACCAGATTTCAGGCTATTTTCCTTCCTTTATCTATTTTCTCTGGCCTGTTTTCAGTTGCTTCTCATCTTTACCCTGTTGTAAGCTCAAAGCAACACCAATAGCTTTCTCTGTGACTGCTCATATAACACAAACACAAGCTCGAGAGAGTGAAAGAGATGTAGAGACGTGCACACTTATCAAAAACGATTGGAACGCCGCATCAGAACAGCAGCTGTTTGCATTGCTGTCATATCTCAGCGCCAGCTCTGCAATTACACAGTTCATTTGATTGTTTTTCCTGTCATTATAGCAGCTGGCTTGTGCATGATGTTGAATTGTTTTTGCACAAACTAACTGAACAACATTACAAACATGCATGAAATTATTCACAAATAAATGTTTGTCTTTCAGGGCAAAGATATTTCGTGGGAAGAAGGTCCAAGGAGATTACGATGTCAAAGTGGAGCAGGTAAGGCATCTATTACAGCTTTAGACCTGGCTGTTATTCTCAGCTTGAGCACACAAACCATTTAAATATTGAGTTGGCTGCTTTCAGCCGATTTGTTAACACCCCCAAACAAGTCTCTATGAATTATTAATTATTGTGCATACTGCATCCTTTTTAGCCATGATGCAATCCATTTCCATTAAGTCATGTATTAGTCCTCACAAGGAGCAGATTCTGAGTGATGCTGCACAATCAAGGCTATCAGAATGGATATGATGTGTAAAATGTGTATAGCCATGTGGAGAGAGAGCAATGAGATTTGACGGATAGTGCAGGAATATTTGATTACAGTGTGCCAAGCTTACTGTATCACTAGAGGCCACTGTATTTTACAGTAGTGGCACACTCTTAAAAATAATGCAGAAATAATGCCAAAAAAAAAAAAAAATGAGATGGGGTGTGTGTGTGTGTGTGTGTGTGTGCGTGCGAGTGTGTGTTCGTGGGTGTGTGTGCGAGTGTGTGTGTGTGTGTGTGTGTATGCGTGCGTGCGTGTGTGTGTGTGTGCATGCATGGGTGTGTGTGTGTGTGTATGCGTGCTAGCGTGTGTGTGTGTGTGTGTGTGTGCATGCATGCATGGGTGTGTGGGTGTGTGAGTGTGTGTGTGTGTGTGTGCGTGCTCCAGATGCTGGTAAATGTTACTAAACGTATGGGGCAAAAATCTTCATCGATGGTCATTCCAAAATATTTGTTTATTCTGGCTAAATAAATTTGCAGCAAGCAGCATATAGACGTCTAGTATTTCAGTATGTTAAACTAGATTTTTGCCAGTATCAATTTTTGTTAAGCTTTTAAAAGCATTCAGTTGAGTTTAGGTTTGTCTTTTACACCACAGCTCAAGATGTGATGGTGAAGGGTTTGAGACTCAAACAGATTACACGTTGAATCACATATTTATTGGGGTCCTGTGCCTGAGCAAAATTGTGTTAAAGTAAAAAAAACACCACTCAGGAATGGTCACCAGGTCCTTATGTGTCTTGACTGACTCCTCCATTGTCTTTATGGCCATGCAATCGTTTAAAATAGCTTTTAGTTGCAAAAGAAAAGTACTCCCAGGTCATTTTCTAACACATGTCATCATTGAAATTCTAGACCACACGTTGCTAATTGTAAGCCAATGCTACTGATCTGCATTGTGCCAATACTTGTGATTTGCTGCATGCCCTTTACCCAGAGAAAAGGCCAAGAGTAATAGTAGAAAGTGGCTATTTATCAAGAACATGTAGATAATAGAGCTCCAGTTGGAGTTCATTAACTATCAGTCTGCTGGTCACTTCTGCTTGCAAACACACTTCTGACGTTTGACTTACTGTCTGCTTTATTCCAGCATATCACTTATCTCTCACTGCCTGAATGTGACTGAGAGCATCATCCTGTATCCTGTGAACTCATTTGGTCTTGTGCATATGGCAGCAGTCAATATGAGCAAAGCTGAAATCCCATAATTAAACTGGACAATTTGTTGGGAACAAATCATTATAAAGAGTAACAAAGATGTCTTCTCCCAAACGTTCAAAAAAGCAAAGCATTGTGAAAAGGAAAGCCTACAACAATATAATTGGATATTATACAACCAATTAATAACTATTCCACCATAATTAAGCATAAACATATGAAATGGCTTCCCACAGCCAGTTTTATTGTGTATAAACTTCAAATTATTATTTTTTTTTTAACTGCGTATAAATTTCAAATTTTACTGCTCACATTGCATAACAGATGAATGTTAACAAGCCCACAATGATGAGAATGAAGGGAACAGCTACAGGTCATGATACACACCTACTGGTACTTATTTCAAATGACTAATATGATTATAAGGCCATTACTCTGCCTCTTGAATCATGCAGAGCACACAATTAGCAAATCAAGGTGGTGTTTCATTGCAAAAAAATAAACAATCCCCAACTTGCCCACAACTATTAGAGATAAAAAATAAATTAAAAAAACACAGGTTTGTGCAAGTTTACAAGTCAGTGATGCTGAATGTCACTGGTGTTGTAACCAAACGGCCGATTGATTATCCAATGGATAATTGCATAATTGCAAACAGGATAATTGCTGATAAATGCTGTCAACACCTAGAGATGATGCAGTCAAAAACATATCAGTGGGAATAGAGGTATTAAATTCATGTACAGTCATTAAATTCTAATGAATAATAATGAAAACGTTGAAATTCTTCAGAAGGATCTACAGAACTGCACACAGACGGGAGCTCCTGATATTTTTTATTATTTCATTGTTTGGTATAATAATATTAATGTTACTTTTTAGTTGATTTCTTCTTTAAAAAATCTAATTCATATTTTTAAAAGTCAAGCCTTAATGTCAACATATAATAATACCCTTTGAAGACAATGTACCGTACATGCTACGAGTCAATGACTATAAAAAGGAATGTTTATGGACTATTTTGAAGAGTAAGCACAAACGGCTAGCCTATTAAAGTAGATATATAAATGAAAGCTAATAAATATTTAAAGTGCGACTGAGCAGACTAAAATGGTAAACAACAAATAGGCTTATGGAATTTGAGATCCTTGTCATGATTTTAACAGCAGAGGTAACATATTTAAGTAACACTTTATTTTGATAGTCCACTTCACCCATTTGCTTTGCAACAACAGTACGTCAACTACCAGTCATTAGATTGATAGTAGACTACTGTCCCTAAAGTAACAGTCTACTACACTGTAAAAAATAAGTGTAATTTCAACTGTAAACATTTGTAGAAACGCTATGAAAAAACAAACTGTAAATAGGTTTACAGTAAGTTCCTGTACTATATACAGGGAAAAACTGTAAAATATCTAACCAGACATTTCATGCAATTTTACAGTAAAATGTAAGATCAATGTATAATTTACATAATTTGTAAACTGATATTTCCAGAATTCCCTGCGTGACACTGCATCTTTGAAAGTATTTGTTGAAATAATCATTTTTTTTTTAAATAGCTTTTGTTATCAGTTATGTACATTTGGGCTTTATGTTACATATTCTGTTGTTTAATGAAAGTTTGTTGCATTATTTAAGTATCATGTTTGTTACCATGATGGTGTTTTGTGTTTGCATGAATGACTCTGAGCACTTTCTATATATTAATATATGCTTCTGCTTGTGGCAAAGCTACTTGTGATGAGCTTTGATTTTTTAATGTGGCTTTCTCTTTTACCACCTGCATTATTATGGTGGTTGTCAATATGTTAAAGGTACAAAACAGATTTTAATAGCAGTGTGTGTTGTCGAATTTACTGGTTTACATTCAAATTTTCTTGTTTGTAAATTACAGCTTTATAATAGTTTTTGACGTAAATGTGTTTACAGTTTTTGTGTATTTTTTCCAAAATTATTTTGTAAAAACTACAGATTTATTTATTTATTTTTTTACAGTGTAATGCTGTAATTAGAGCTAAGCCCCATTCAGACAGTAATTGTTTCTCATTTGGATGTAAGAGATTTTCAACATTTACAGTTGGTGATTTTATTGTTGTCCGAATAATCCCTGGCCGAATTACCTACTGTTTTTTGGCAGACACCAAGGTTGTGTGATAATTTAACTGCTGTCCAAATCCACATCTCTGAGTTTTTCTTTAAGAATAATTCAATTTAAGATGAACTGTTTAAATCCTTTTGATCACTGCCGACCATCATACGGTAATTGCAAATCTGTAGTTTGCATGCACATTTATTACTGTAAATAAAAGATTGGAAGTATTTACAAGAACAATATTTTATAAATGCTCCACCACAGCAAGTTGGGAACTGTTAATAACAAAACGAAGGAAGAAAAGAAAAGCATACAAACATTTGGAATAATTTATTATTATGGCAGCAACGGGTATGCAATGTGTTTTTAAAATATGTATTATATAGACCAACAATTACATACACAAAAATATTAACCAAACATCTTTATGTTTGCCTTATGTAAATCAGAGGTTGCATAAACTTATTTCTGCTAATCTCCACATTTTAATTGGATCCATCATTTTGAGAGATAAAGTTCAAGACAAAACCTTTTTAATATAGTTTGTCTGTTTTCCTATTTTTAAACAGATGTTAAAAAATCAAATAATAAGTAGAATATTATTAAAGATGAATTTATTCTCATGACAATCATGTAACTGGGTAGGTCACTGGCACGTTCCCAGGTGCTGAGGATCACAGAACTTGTTTTTAGACCGTGAATAAATCACCATCTGAATCCAGGACTTTTATTACTGAGGTGCGATGTAAATGTATTTTTACAGATATCTATGTGAGAAATAATTACCATCCAAGCAGAGGTAATCTGTGCTGCTCTCGGTAGATTGTGCTGGTTATTATGAAAATTATCTGCTGCATCTGTATTCTTTAATGTGTGTATTATCAGTAAATCATCCACAGAATTGTTCCTTCCCACTGGGCCTCATATATTTCTATGTCAGTTCTTAAATGCAAAATCAGTTGTTGTTTTTTTACTGCTGATAAGCTTTTGAATTCTGTTTATTGCAAAACACAATCTATACATTTAATGTCATTTTGACAGTCTTTTGATGTTTCATGATAGATCGTTGTATCTGCCTGTATAGCTGAAGTGGCAAAGGTTCATCTCGTTTACTACAAGTTACAGAACAAAATAAATACGAATGAACATTAGAAGGTATATGGACTAATGTGTAACATATTAATTTGTATTTTTCTTTTTGTTTCAGGCTGAGTTCTCGGAAATCAACCTTGTGGCTCATGCTAATGGCGTATGCAGTGTGGACATGCAAGTGATCAGAAATGGAACAAAAGTGGTTCGGTAAGTTCAACAACAATAATCTTCAGACATTACAGCAGTGAGCCCAATATGAGTTCATTATATTCTTTTATCTGTTTTTTTCAGCATTGATTCATCATTCTGTTTGTTTCCAACCACCCATTTTTATGCGCATTTTGGGATAAATCACATAAAAAATAAAAACACTGGATGGAAGCATCAAGATGTGGATAAATCTTGAAAATGTGCATGAAAAACTCACTCAACTAAGTATGATACATTTCTTTTCAAATAAGAAAATGTGCATAAACTGTAATGAAACACTTTTACGAAATAAATTCCTTAAGGGACATCAAAAAAGACGTGACTTTGCGATGGGATGGGGTATCTTGATTAACCAGCGTACTGATCTTGTTGTTAGGCATTTGAAAAGCAGTTTCTGCAGACTCTGAAAATAAGATAATGTGACGTGTTTCGTCTGCATGAAAGCATGGAAAGAAATCTACAAATCTTTCTCCTTGGGCTCTGCGCGCCATTCAAAAGGGGTACAGAGTACAGTTCCGTTCCCGCCCACCAAAGTTCAACGGGGTGGTCTGGACTGTAGTCAACCCAGAGCAGAGTCAGGTATTGGAACAAGAAGTAAACTCTCTGCTGGTAAAGGAGGCTATAGAACATATTCCTCCTCCAGACAGAGAGTCCAGGTTCCACAGCCGCTACTTCTTAGTTCCCAAGAAGGATGGGGGGTTGGTTCCTATAATAGATCTCAGACACTTGAATCGGTCTCTGAGGAGATTTAGGTTCAAGATGCTCACTATTCCCATCATCGTGAACCAAATTCAATCCAAGGATTGGTTTGTCAAGATAGATCTGAAGGACGCATACTTCCACATTTCCATCCTTCCATCTCACAGGAAGTTCCTGAGGTTCGCCTTCGGGGGCGAGGCATACCAATATTGTGTTTTTCTGTTTGGCCTAGCTCTCTCCCCTCGCACATTTACAAAATGTATGGATGCAGCTCTGCAGCTGAGGCTTCAGGGTCTCAGGGTTCTCAATTATATCGACAACTGGCTAATTCTAGCCCAGTCACAAGAGCTGGCAGTTCGGCATCGAGATGTTGTCCTTGCCCAGATCCAGAGCCTGGGGTTGAGACCCAACACAAAGAAGAGCATGTTGGCACCAGCCCAGAGAACCACGCTCCTGGGAATGGTGTGGGATTCCGTCATGATGCGGGCACAATTGTCTCCTGCATGGATCGAATCCATCCTGGCCACGGTGACCAGGATAAAGCTAGACCAGGCCATCACTGTAAAACATTTCCAGAGAGTGTTAGGTCTCATGGCAGCAGCATCCAATATCATTCCATTCGGTCTCCTGCACAAGAGGCCCTTGCAGTGGTGGTTGAAAACCAAGGGGTTCTCCCCGAGGGGAAACCCATTTCGCATGATCAGGGTTACGCACAGATGCCTTCGTTCCCCAATCTATGTTGAAGAGAGCTTGGTTTCTGTCCCAAGGTCCCGTGCTGGGAGCGTTATGTCACCGGAAAGCCGTCTCAGACTGGCACATCAGATCCTCTTTTGGTCCCAGGGGATATTGTTGTCTCTAAGAGCAACATACATCCCAGGGAATCAGAATCAGGGAGCAGACATCCTGTCGAGGCAGGGGCTGAGGCCCGGGGAATGGAGACTTCATCCCAAGGTGGTGGAGTCAATATGTCAGAGGTTCGGGCCAGTGGAAGTGGATCTATTCACGTCTCGAGAGACGACTCACTGTCCACTGTGGTTCTCCCTCACACATCCAGCCCCACTGGGGTTGGATGCCATGGTACAGACGTGGCAGAGGCTGCGTCTGTATTCTTTTCCCCCGATCGCTCTGCTCCCGGGAGTTCAAGAGATGGTTCGTCGCAACGGCATCAGTCTATTACTGGTAGCCCCATTGTGGCCAGCCCAAGTATGGTTCTCAGACATAATATTACTCCTGGACGGCCCTCCATGGGAGCTTCCCATGAGGAGGGACCTGCTGACACAGGCAGAGGGCTCAATAGTTCACCCTCAGCCCAAACTATGGAAACTGTGGGTCTGACCCCTGAGGGGGCACAGTACCGAGAGGCCGGCCTGTCAGCAGGAGTAGTGGAGACCATGCTCAGCTTTAGAACTCCCTCCACAAGGAAATTGTACAGCCTAAAATGGAATGTTTTCACCGCTTGGTGCAGAGAGCGTGAGGTGGACTCAGTTAACTGCCCAGTGGCTTCAGTGCTGGAGCTCCTCTAAGATCACTTCTCGGCTGGTCTTAGCCCGTCCACTCTCAAGCTGTACGTGGCTGCAATTTTGGCTTTCCACGCTCCTCTGAGTGATGGGCCTCTGGGGAAACTGTCGTTGGTCGTATGTTTCCTCTGTGAGGCTTGGGCCTTAAGGTGGCTTTGTTGTTAGCCATTACTTCTCTGAGGAGGGTAGGAGATCTCCAGGTGCTCTTCATATCTAATGGGTGCCTGGAGTTTGCTTCAGGCGACATCAAAGCCATCCTACTTCCTAGGCCAGGTTATTTGCCCAAGGTGCCGTTTAATGTGGCATGGCCTATGGTTCTGCAGGCTCTTCATCCTCCACCTCACGTTTTGGCAGATGACGAGAGACTTCTCCTGCTCTGCCCTGTCAGAGCTCTCAAAATATATATCCAGAGGTCCTCCTCATGGCGGAAGTCAGACCAGTTGTTAGTCTGTTTCGGGTCGCCCAAGAAGGGGCTTCCTGCTTCTAAACAGACCATTAGCAACTGGATTCTCCAAGCTATATCTATGGCCTACCAGGTGCACAATTTGCCTTCACCTCTGGCCGTGAGGGCTCATTCTACCAGAGGCATGGCATCCTCTCAGGAGATCTGCAATGCAGAAGGATGGGCCACCCCTCACACTTTTTTTAGATTTTACAGCCTCGACATTCCATTGACACCTGGCACCCATGTGCTCTCGTCCTAAGTGTGCCTGTGCGCAGCTTCACACAGGTCAGGGCTCGTTGTGGCATAGTGGGTACTCGTTCCCCCAAAGTGTCATTCGACTTAGTTCGATGTTCCCTCGAAGGGGAACATCTCGGGTTGCGACTGTAACCCTTGTTCCCAGAGAAAGGGAACAAGAACTGCGTCGAATGACACTTTGGGGGAAGCCGCTCAGCGTAGCATCTCTGAAGCATGAATGTAATGTGTAACGGCATATGCAGAAACTATAAAAAGGACGCTGGCACACAACAGAGACAGCTTCTGTGATGAAGCAAGTGCTCCCAGGCATGGGGAGGTGTGGCGAAGGGATGCAGTTCTCATTCCCTTTCTCAGGGAACAAGGGTTACAGTCGTAACCCAAGACGTTTCTTCAACTAACTGTATGAAAATGCTGCTTTACAAATGTTTTATGATATTCCAATTTTGCATATAATTTTAATTGGGAACTTTGGGTGGAAACATAGCTAGTGTTAATGGAGGTTGTGTGTTATAGTTCTACACAACTAATAGTCATTACATTTAGTTGAAATTTAGATAAAACATGTTGGTGTGGTGTGATGTATTTTAGCTTGATTTAGTTGTATTAAATGTAATTAAATTTGAAGTTATCAAATGAATAAAAAACAATTTTTTTTATTAACAAACAGTAATTTGAGGCATTAAGGAAAACTAAATTTTAATTAATGTGTGGTAGCTTTGCATCTATATTCTATGGCATCTCCAAACTGAAAATTAGTTTTTTTCAGGTAAATAGACCAAAAATATTGTGGTCACATACTGCACTCATTTGTCAAAATATATTGTTACCAGTAACTTAAAAGTCCACATAGCCAAACTGTGTTTCATGGTTCAAGTGTTTAACAAAGGTTATAAAATTAAGATTTAAACTCATGTGATTTACTGTCATGATGACCGCAAAATGTGTTTCGACAGAAAGCCAAAATACAACTTATGGCAGTGTGGGTGTGCACTGAGAAATGCCCATTTACTCATGCAGGCGGGGTTGAATGAGTATGACAGGGTGGATTTTCCTATTACCTATGACTCTTAATGATTGTGTGTGTGTGTGTGTATTTGTGTGTGTGTGTCAGTATAGGAATTGATTTGAGTTTTATTGATGTGGGCGTATTAAGAGTATCACGTTAGAGTATTGATTACACAGGTATTAAATAGACTGTTTTCCTAGTGTTGCTGATGAGGAAAATTAAGTTTGTGATAATGGATAAATGTCTGATTCACTGTAGAAATGTTGCTTAAATAAATAAAAATAAATAAACAAATTCAAAGAAATGGCAAGTACAGGTGTCTGATATATTTTGCACCATATATCAATATTCATTACAATCTTTATTATTTTTCATGTAAATGTCTACTCTTATACCAATTTGTGTTGCCTCTTCAATCAGAAAATAGTCCTAATGGGAGAGGGGGGTTACATAAGGCCCAGAGCTTAACAAAACCCTCAAGTCGTGGCCTAATGGTTAGAGAGTCGGAATCCCAATCGAAAGGTTGTGAGTTCGAGTCCCGGGCCGGCAGGAATTGTGGATGGGGGGAGGGCATGTACAATTCTCTCTCCACCTTCAATACCATGACTTAGGTGCCCTTGAGCAAGGTATCGAACCCCCAACTGCTCACCGGGCGCCGCAGCATAAATGATGCCCACTGCTCCGGGTGTGTGCTCACAGTGTGTGTGTGTGTTCACTGCTCTGTGTGTGTGCACTTCGGATGGGTGCAGACCACAAATTCTGAGTATGGGTCACCATACTTGGCTGAATGTCTTGTCACTAAGCAAATCAATAAAGTAAACAACAACGTAAAAGTGACACATCATTTCCATGTTTTGCCACATTAATCCATTTATCCTCCTCTTTCTCCCTTACAAATGCACAAACATATAGTACTATGGACACACAGCCATGCAGAAACGTCTAGTTTAGCTACCTTAAGCTAAAAAATTCATAAACATTTCTTACTAGCAAGGTAATAACGCCACTGTTGTTGAAGCAGATAAACTTAAAGTTTTGCTATTAACATAGACCCTGCTGCCGAACAATGTTGAGAGACACACAGACTCACAGAGGAAATTGACACACACTTTCCACTCTGTCTTCAGTAACTTCATTATTAACTGCATTAGCTATCAATGGTTCAAGGCTCCGTTGCTAGGTCTGACATTTTAGAATTAGCAGCAGAGGCACTGGATTGAGATGCATAAGAAATTAATCCTACTGACATGATAAATGTGTTAAAAATACAACATCTGAACAAGGTTTTGAGGTGGGGTAAACATAGTATAAGGAAATATTTGACTCCAGTCTGTAGAAAATACTGCAGACAATGTGGTCACGGGTCAATTTTTTCTTAAGGGTAAAGGATTTGCTTAATTGGCTTAGCATAATGTAAAACAATACACACTTAATTAAACACTACTCAACTGAAATGTTGAACAGATAATAGACTAACTCTTTTGCTATGTTTTTGATTTATGTTATTGATTAAACAGGTCCTTCAAGCCTGACTTTGTCTTGGTGCGACAGCACGCTTATAGCATGGCACAGAATGAAGATTTCCGCAATATAATCATCGGTTTGCAGTATGCTGGGATCCCCAGCGTCAACTCGCTGGAGTCCATTTACAACCTCTGTGACAAGCCATGGGCTGTGAGTAGACATGTTTTGTGTGTTTTTCTTTTTTTTTTTTAAAGGCAATTTGAAGAGCATTAAAACTTCCTAGAGGTTTCTGGATTCTGAATATATACAGGCATGCAGTTATTTTTGAATGTGAAATAATGTGTAATTGTGTAGACATTACTAAATGAGACTTTCAGTGCTTTCAGCATTTTCATTCAGACTGATTCTCTGTTTTCTCCCAGTTTGCTCAACTGATCAGCATCTACAAGAGACTGGGAGCAGATAATTTCCCTCTTGTTGATCAGACGTTCTACTCAAACTACAGGGACATGGTAAGAACAAAACAACATTGTTTTTCATTCGTTTCACTCGATTTGAATCCATTTTTTGCTCTAAATATGGCAAGCTTGATTTTGATAAAGAACAAAATATGTGACAGTTTGGTTTGATATTATAAATTAGTTATTGGTATATTAACACTATATGATACAGCAAGTAAAGTGTATTATGTTTTTTTTATTAGTAGTACTGACCTGATGACAAAAAAAAATGCTGCTGCTGCTCACATAACCCCTTGTGAAAAAAACGTGTCTAATATTAGTGACTGTGCACTTGTAGTTTTTTTGTATTTGTTGTTGTTTTTTCTGAAAGAATTAATTAGTTTATTTGTTGTCATTCAAATAATCCAATCTGTCTCAGTAGCTCTATGCAGTACATACACACTGCGTTTTAATATAACACCTCTGTAATGCAGCTTTACAATCTTTATCAGCTTTCTGCCTTGTGCAAACAAGCTAAAATTGCTGTTTCTGTGGTTTCTAGTGAAGTAGACATTTCCTGCTGTCTGAAGTGGCTGTGGTTCTGTGGAATGAACCTTAAACGTTGCTGTTTGTTATTGTAGTTTTTTTATTAAACTCTCCTTTTTTATCTCAATGTTCTTCAGAATAGAAACGCGAAAAACAATACCTAGATGAATGCTTTTGCCACTAAGAACATCCATATTTATATAAACATGCTTACATTTCCTATGAAATACACACAGACACTTTTACATGCAAAATAGTTTAATGGTTGATTGCATATCTCCATGAAAACAGTGTTTTGTATGTATTTGCTGACTGCATTGCAAAGTTTCATTAAATTGTTTAAATTCATTTCAAAATGTTATAAGCATTCTAAGCATTCTGGAGAACAAAAGAGCAAAAATACACACTGACAAATGGCTGATGCACTTGTGCTTCAGGGCATACTTTTTAGGAACATTTGTAGTTACTTAAATTTTCGCCAACTGCAGAAGCCGTTATTGTCTGGCAGGCAAATAGACTGAAGAGCCTCTTCATCATTAAGACTGAATGAATTATTGACTCTTATCAGACATTTTTTCTGAAGGATCTCGGTCAAACAGGACTCTCCAGTACAGGGCGAGATCTGTAGAGATCAAAGTTTGAGAGATGACTGAATTCATAGCTATACTTATAACACAACAACAACTGTTTTAACACTTGGAAAAATAAAATAAATGCATGATAATGAATTTCAGCCAGAGTTTGAGGAACGCGTTTGACAATATTTAAATATGCAGAAAATTTTGTCGGGCAAAAATGAAGCTACTGGATTTCAACAGCACTGAACTATGGTGAATTATTGTAAAAGTTTGATTTGGATTATTACCTCACAGACACAGCCTTTCTGATACTTGCTGAGGTACAACTTTTGAACTCGGGAGAGTTCTTTCCAAGGCTTCACAAGGTCACATAAATCAACAAGTACCCTGCCGTCCTTGACATGTCCTTGGGAGGAAATTTTACAATTTTACAGTTAAAGTTCATCTTACTGTATATAAACAACTATTTTTGTACCTAGAGATCTCCTCACTTATTGAACCCTTATGTTCTGTTGAGATTCATTATTGTTTTTAGGTTTGAGGTCCTGGATAATATTAGATTTTTCTTTGTCTTTGGTCACTCATTCCAAACACCAAAAACATGTGCAGAAATGTGTCTTGTTGCTAATAGATGCAAAATAAGTGAAAATTATATGTGCTCTAAAATTATCAGAAATATTATTAAACTGTGATATTCTCAGACTGGATGAAATCAGAGTCTGAAGCTAAAGTTGAATAATTAGATACACAATGTGATTTTCAATGAAATCTGTCAAATCACATAGCCCAAAACCCATCCAGACTGTAAATTGGGCTAAAAATTTGGGCATAATGTGTGTAGCATATTTCAGCCTCGGCTGATGTTAACAACCATCATCAGGAATCAGGGAGTTCAGTTTCAACTCAAACTCTGTCTAGAGATAGTAAATGATTTTACCTGCCAGCAGATACTCGTCCTTTTGCAGACTGATGCCACATGAAGTTTGAGAGCTGTAGATGACCTGAATTTTCTTCATATCTAAGTGCTTAAATATCTGGATAAAAAAATAAAAATAAAAAAAAAGTATATATTTTTTTTTTTTTGATACATACACATACACACACACACACACACACACACACACACACACACACACACAAACACACACACACACACACACACACACACAAACACACATTTCTTGTTAAAAAAAAAAGATTGTATTGGAAAATAATGTCAAGTAAATAACATTTTCTCACCTCAACAGTCTGGATATCATATGCAGTTAATTCAGGGATAGTGCTGTTCACCTTTCCAACGACTTTGGCTCGAATCACTAATTGGTAAAAAAAAAAAAAAAAAAAAAAAAAAAAAAAGAGATCTTGTTACTGATTTTTTCTTTTTAAATATAACTTATTTAATAAAATAATGTCATATATAATTTATAAATATTTTAAGTGCAATCATCGTACTTTCCTAATGTGTTCAATAATTCAAGTCACTGAACTACTGCGAATGAACCAATAATAACATCTTAAAACAGCATGCAATCTACAGACGTGAGTTCGTGTTTGATTAGCTATGCATGTGTTTGACGTACCTGTATCAGACGCGCAGAACTGCTGTTGAGGGTGTCTCGGTAAACATCTGCATCCCTCGGTCACCTGTTCGTTCAGTGCCACAGACAAGAAGAACAGCAGCGCTAGAGTCACAGTAGCAGACATGCTCTCACTCTCACAGTGCAAGACTAAACTATATACTCAGGCTCTGAAGCAGACACGGCTTGCTTTAGATGCGGCGCTCCTCGAAGTTCGCATTTGAAGTGTGATTGCATCACAGCGGCTCCAGGTGGGCTGATCCAATTTATGGCCTTCGTAACTTTGCTACACACCTCTCACTGAACGTGACATCTGCATCTGCATGAATGTGATGATGGGCAGAGCCAGGGCTGTTTGCATTATGCATAGTACAACCAATGCAAAAATCCTATTAAACGAGTATAACCGAGCGCGGTAAAGTTAGTTTTAGGTTTGATATTCGGTGGATATTCGCCTAGGCTTGCTTTAGGGACCGTCTGCAAATTTACCTCTCAGTACAAAACGAAGTCCAATAATTAATACAAATTATGTTTCCAACATCACAGTAAATGTCTTGTGGGCAAACTGACAGAAAATATTTAGCCAATATGTCCCTACTAACAATATCTCCCTTACTGTATGCACAGTACACAAAAATTATTTTCTTTAAAAAAATTGCTATAATACACCAAAAAAAATTTTTTTTGTTGTTAATGTTCCATAGGTTGTAGGACATTTGTAGTTACACGACTGACTTACTACAGGTGAAATTTTGCCAATATCTCCCTTACTGTACGTACAGTACATAATAATTTTTTTAAAAAACAATTACTGTTAAGCACAAAAAGGGTTTTCTCATGTTCCAAAGGTTGTAGTAAGTTTTTAGTTACAAGACTGACTTACTACAGGTGGATTTTTGCCAATATCTCTCTTAATGTACATACAGTACATAATAATTATTTTTTAAAAATGCTGTAAATCACCAAAAGGTTTTTTTTTTCATGTTGCAAAGGTTTTAGTACACTTGTAGTTACAAGACTGACTTTCTACAGGTGATTTTTTGCCAATATCTCCCTTACTGTACGTACAGTACACTCTTATTCTTAAAAAAAAAAACAATTACTGTAAATCACCAAAATGGTTTTTCCTGTTCCAAAGGTTTACATTTACATTTAATCATTTAGCAGACGCTTTTATCCAAAGCGACTTACAAATGAGAACAACAGAAGCAGTCAGGTCAACAAGAGAACAACAACAGAATACAAGTGCCATGACAAGTCTCAGTCTAGTATAGAACGCATAGCCAGGTGTATATACATTTTTTTTTTTTTTTTTTTTTTTTAATTAAATGAAAAAGACAAGAAAAGGAAAAGTACTGGTTTTAGTAGGTTAAGTTCAGGCGAAAAAGATGAGTCTTTAGATGTTTCTTGAAAATGAGTAAAGAATCAGCTGTACGAATTGAGATTGGGAGGTCATTCCACCACATGGGCACAGTCCAGGTAAAGGTCCGTGAGAGTGATTTTGAATTTTTTTGGGATGGCACCACAAGGCGTTGTTCACTTGCAGAGCGCAAACTTCTGGAGGGCACATAGGATTTAACCAGTGAGTTTAGGTAAGTTGGTGCCGTGCCAGTGGTCGTCTTGTAGGCAAGCATCAGTACCTTGAATTTGATGCGAGCAGCTACTGGTAGCCAGTGTAACCTGATGAGGAGAGGAGTAACATGAGCTTTTTTTTGGCTCATTGAAGACAACCCTCGCTGCTGCATTCTGGATCATTTGCAGAGGCTTGACAGTACATGCAGGAAGGCCCGCCAGGAGAGCATTACAATAGTCCAGTCTGGAGAGAACAAGAGCTTGGACAAGAAGTTGGGTTGCTTGCTCTGACAGGAAGGGTCTAATCTTCCTAATGTTGTATAAGGCAAACCTGCAGAACCGGGTCGTTGTAGCAATGTGGTCAGTGAAGCTTAATTGATGATTCATCACAACTCCTAGGTTTCTGGCTGTCCTCGAAGGAGTTATGGTTGACGAGCCCAGCTATATAGAGAAGTTGTGATTAATCAATGGGTTAGCTGGAATCACCGGTAGTTCAGTCTTTGTAAGGTTAAGCTGAAGGTGATGGTCATTCATTCAGCTAGAAATGTCACTCAGACAGGCTGAAATGCGAGCAGCTACCGTCGGGTCATCAGGTTGGAATGAGAAGTAGAGTTGGGTGTCATCAGCATTGCAGTGATAAGAAAAGCCATGCTTCTGAATGACAGATCCTAAAGATGTCATGTAGATGGAGAAGAGAAGTGGTCCAAGTACTGAGCCTTGAGGAACCCCAGTAGCAAGGTGGTGTGACTTTGAAACATCACCCCTCCAAGACACACTGAAGGATCTGTCAGAGAGGTAGGACTTAACCCACAGGAGAGCAGTTCCAGAGATTCCCATCTTTCTGAGGGTGGACAGGAGAATCTGGTGATTAACAGTGTCAAAAGCAGCAGACAGGTCCAGTAAGATGAGTACCGAGGATTTTGAAGCTGCTCTTGCTAGTCGCAGGGCTTCAGTAACCGAGAGCAGAGCAGTCTCAGTTGAGTGGCCACTTTTGAAGCCAGATTGGTTGCTGTCCAGGAGGTTGTTCTGTCCAAGGAACATAGAAAGCTGGTTGAACACAGCCCGCTCAAGTGTCTTTGCAATGAATGGAAGAAGGGATACCGGTCTGTAGTTTTCAAGAAGCTCTGGATTTAGAGATGGTTTCTTGAGCAGTGGGCTTACCCGAGCCTGCTTGAATGCTAAGGGAAATGTTCCAGATTGAAGAGAGGAGTTGATAATGTGAGTATGTGAAGGTATGACTCAAGAAGAGATCGCTTGAAGGAGGTGAGTGGGGATAGGATCAAGTGGACAAGTAGTAGGATGATTGGACAGGAGAATTTTGGAGACGTCCATCTCTGAGAGTGGGGAGAAGGAGGATAAAGAGTGTGCATAAGTCATTGTGAAGTTTTCCTCAGACTGTGGTGTGGAGAATTGTTCACTGATGGATCTCGTCTTATTTGTGAAGAAAGCTGCAAAGTCGTCCGCTGTAAGAGTCGATGGAGGAGGTGGAGGCGGCGGATTAAGAAGAGAAGAGAAAGTCTTGAATAGTGTCCGAGCGTCACAGCAGCTGTTATTTTGTTGTGGTAGTAGGATGTTTTAGCTGTGAAGACATTTGCAGAGAAGGAAGAGAGGAGAGATTGATACACACTGAGGTCCGTAGAGTTCTTTGACTCGGACAGCCAGGGGGCAGATGGGGCAGTGCGTGCTGGTCTAGACAACAGTGGGCAAAAGTTGTCCAAGCAAGATGTTAAAGTGGAGCAAAGAGTGTCCGTAGCACTGTTCGTGTCCAGAGCAGAAAACTGAGAGAATGGTGGAAGAGAGGATGAAACCACAGCAGATAGGCGAGATGGAGAGAGTGAGCGTAGGTTCCGTCGAAAGGTGACCTGCGTTGGAGTGTGTGCCACTTCAGGAGTAAGTGCTAGGTTAGCAGTAATGAGGAAGTGATCAGAGGTGTGCAGTGGAGCAACTGAAGAGGTGTCCACAGAGCAACCGCGCGTGTAGATGAGGTTAAGTTGGTTGCCCGATTTGTGAGTCGCTGTAGTGGACACTAGCTTGAGATCAAATGAGGTGAGCAGAGTTTTGAAGTCAGCAGCCTGGGGTTTATCTAAGTGGATGTTGAAGTCACCAAGCAGTACCAGAGGAGTACCATCTTCAGGAAAGTTTGATAGCAGCACATCCAACTCCTCCAAGAAGTTTCCAAGTTGACCTGGAGGACGATAAATGACCACAAAGTGAATTTTAACAGGGTGGGTTACAGTAATGGCATGTGATTCAAATGAACCAGTACCTGTAGGTGATGGCTGAAGTTCAAATTTCCATTCTTTGGATATAAGGAGACCCGTACCTCCACCCCTCCCAGTGGTACGAGGAGTGTGGGAACAAGTGAAATTAGTAGAGAGGGCTGCAGGGGTGGCAGTATCTTCAGGTTTGATCCAAGTCTCTGTCAGTGCCATGAGGTTGAGACCGGAATGGGTAGCAATAGAGGAAATGAAGTCTGCTTTGTTAACTGCAGACTGGCAGTTCCAGAGACCAACTGGAATAGAGAGCATAGTAGTAGAGGTCAGAGGGACATGGCGTAGGTTTGCCAGACAGGCCTTCCTGCGACGTACATAGCGTGCTCTCCGAGTGTTAGTAGTGATAGTAGAGATCTGAAAGCACATAGTGACTACAAGTGTAAGATATATTTGAGAACAAACTATACAAAGAGTGGAAAAAAAGAGAAAAGCAATACTCAGGTGCCCTGTCGGTGTCCTTGCTCGGTGGAGTCGCGCAGGTAGAGTGGATTGTCTTTACACTCGTAGGTCTTCACACGAGGAGGGTTCACACGAGGGTTGCCGCGACCGCTGCTGCGGTGAAACCTAGTGCTTTGTATTAGCCTGATTACCTGTGATTGAAGTCAGCTGGACACGCCTCACTATTTAGCAGATCGAAACCAGGCAGTCCCGCAATAGGCAAACGCAAAACCAAGCGCCACTTTCAGCACGTATTAACCACGGTAAGACACACACAATTTAAACCAAAAAACTTTCCTAGCAATGATGATCACACACTAGTCTGATGAGAAAACAAGACAAAACACTCACAAGCTGCTGTCCTTCTATGTTGCTCGACTGTTTCTTCTGACAAGTGCTTTACAAACAGCTAATTAAGTACTTTCACAGGTTGTAGTACGTTTGTAGTTACAAGACTTACTTACTAAAGGTGAAATTTTGCCAATATCTCCCTTACTGTATGTACAGCATATAATGATTCTTTAAAAACAATTACTGTAAATCACCAAAAGGATTTTTTTCATGTTCCAAAGGTTGTAGTAGGTTTGTAGTTACAAGACTGATTTACTACAGGTGAAATTTTGCCATTATCTCCTTTACTGTACATACAGTATATAATAATTCTATGAAAACAATTACTGTAAATCACCAAAAGGGTTTTTTCATGTTCCAAAGGTTGTAGTAAGTTTTTAGTTACAAGACTGAATTACTACAGGTGAAATTTTGCCAATATCTCCCTTACTGTATGTACCGTATATAATAATTATTTAAAAACAATCACTGTAAATCACCAAAATGGTTTTTCATGTTCCAAAGGTTGTAGTAAGTTTGTATTTACAAGACTGACTTACTACAGGTGAATGTTTGCCAATATCTCCCTTACTTTACGTACAGTACATAATTATTTTTAATAAACAATTACTGTATATCACCAAAAGGGTTTTTTCATGTTCCAAATGTTATAGTACATTTGTATTTACAAGACTGACTTACTACAGGTGAAATTTTGCCAATATCTCCCTTACTGTATGTACAGTATATAATAATTATTTAAAAACAATTAATGTAAATCTCCAAAAGGTTTTTTTTTTTCATGTTACAAAGGTTGTAGTACACTTGTAGTTACAAGACTGACTTACTACAGGCGAATTTTTGCCAATGTCTCCTTTACTGTACGTACAGTACACTCTTATTCTTAGAAAAACAATTACTGTAAATCACCAAAATGTTTTTTTCATGTTACAAAGGTTGTAATACACTTATACTTACAAGACTGACTTACTACAGGTGAATTTTTGCCAATATCTCCCTTACTAAATGTACAATAAACTCTTATTCTTAAAAAAACAATTACTGTAAATCACCAAAATGTTTTTTTTTCCTGTTCCAAAGGTTGTAGTACGTTTTTAGTTACAAGACTTACTTACTACAGGTGAAATTTTGCCAATATCTCCCTTACTGTATGTTTATTATATACTGTATGTACAGTATATAATAAATCTTTAAAAACAATTACTGTAAATCACCAAAATGGCTTTTTCATGTTCCAAAGGTTGTAGTAAGTTTGTAGTTACAAGACTTACTTACTACAGGTGAAATTTTGCCATTATCTCCCTTACTGTACGTACAGTACACACTTATTCTTAAAAAAACAATTACTGTAAATCACCAAAATGTTTTTTTCCTGTTCCAAATGTTGTAGTACGTTTGTAGTTACAAGACTGACTTACTACAGGTGATTTTTTGCCAATATCTCCCTTACTGTACATACAGTACACTTTTATTCTTAAAAAAAAACAATTACTGTAAATCACCAAAATTGTTTTTCATGTTACAAAGGTTGTAGTACATTTGTAGTTACAATAATTATTTACTACAGGTTAAAGTTTGTCAATATCTCCCATACTGTATGTAGAGTACATAATAATTATTTAAAAACAATTACTGTAAATCACCAAAAGGGTTTTTTCATGTTCCAAAGGTTGTAGTAAGTTTGTAGTTACAAGACTTACTTACTACAGGTGAAATTTTGCCATTATCTCCCTTACTGTACGTACAGTACACACTTTTTCTTAAAAAAACAATTACTGTAAATCACCAAAATGGTTTTTTCCTGTTCCAAATGTTGTGGTACGTTTGTAGTTACAAGACTGACTTACTACAGGTGATTTTCTTGCCAATATCTCCCTTACTGTACGTACAGTACACTCTTATTCTTAAAAAAAACAATTACTGTAAATCACCAAAATTGTTTTTCATGTTACAAAGGTTGTAGTACATTTGTAGTTACAATAATTATTTACTACAGGTTAAAGTTTGTCAATATCTCCCATACTGTATGTAGAGTACATAATAATTATTTAAAAACAATTACTGTAAATCACCAAAAGGGTTTTTTCATGTTCCAAAGGTTGTAGTAAGTTTGTATTTACAAGACTGACTTACTACAGGTGAATGTTTGCCAATATCTCCCTTACTTTATGTACAGTACATAATTATTTTTAATAAACAATTACTGTATATCACCAAAAGGGTTTTATCATGTTCCAAATATTATAGTACGTTTGTATTTACAAGACTGACTTACTACAGGTGAATTTTTGCCAATATCTCCCTTACTGTACGTACAGTACACTCTTATTCTTAAAAAAACAATTACTGTAAATCACCAAAATGTTTTTTTTTTCATGTTACAAACGTTGTAGTACACTTGGTGCCTGGTGCCTGTTGGTGCCTGTTGGTGTCGCTGTTGGACAGTGTTTTCTCTACTTCCTGTTGGCCTTCTGTAGCTAATCATAGCTCCATGTAGCTGTTTTTATTTTATATTTTTTCTCTATAATCTTTCTTACTATCACTGTCTGTTTGTTTGTTTTTTTTAATTGTAAAATATAACTTAATTCACACCATATTTCTGATATTACCGATCAATCTTATCAGATTAACTTTGATCGTTCACTCTTCCGTGACTGCAGCACACCTGCAAAGCGTTAGCACTCGTTAGCTTGTCATTAGCGTTTTCTTTTCTCCTCTCCTCTCCTCTCTCACGCTGCAGTTTTCCACAAGTTCGTCAAACAACCGCAGTAAGAATATTTCATCAAGCACGGTGAGTAATGGCTTCTCCTACAATTGTTATTTGCACCTCTTGCCACATGTACAGTTTATCTATCTCTGTCGCTGATGAGGGATTCACATGTGATAAATGCAGGGAAACAGTTAGGCTGACAGAGAAGATTTCAGAATTAGAGACACGCATCCAAACTTTAATTGAGGACAGTAAGAATGTTAGGGCTCTAGATATGGCTTTGGATGCGTCTAGCTCAGGGATTCCTGTACATTGTCCGGTTCCAGCAGAGCCCCTGCAGCAGGGCAACTGGGTGACGGTGAGGCAGCGTAGTCGTGGGTCAAAACACCGCTCTTCTGTTCCGATCAAAACATTAAACAGGTTCTCCCCACTCAGTGATGCACCCACTGAGAAACCTGATGAAAGTGCTCTAGTTATTGGTGATTCTATTGTACGGAACGTGAATATAGAGACACCAGCCACCATAGTCAAATGTTTACCGGGAGCCAGAGCGCCTGACATCTTGGCAAATTTAAAAGTGCTGGCTAATGCTAAACGTAAATACAGTAAGATTGTTATTCATGCCGGCGCTAATGATGTTCGACTTCGCCAGTCGGAGATCACTAAAAATAACTTTAAAGAGGTGTGTGAACTTGCAAGCACGATGTCAGACACTGTAATATGCTCTGGTCCCCTCCCTGCTTACCGTGGTGATGAGATGCATAGCAGATTGTCATCACTCAATGGCTGGATGTCTAAGTGGTGCCCACAGAATAACATAGGTTATATAGACAATTGGACGAGCTTTTGGGGCAGACCTGACCTGTTTAAAAGAGATGGTCTTCATCCCTCCTGGGGTGGCGCCACTCTTCTGTCTAGAAATATGGCAAATAGTCTTAGTGTTTATACTTGACTAACTGGGGCCCAGGTCAGGAAGCAGACAGACTGGCTAAACCGACCGTCTGCTAGCTGCCTCCCGTCACAGAGGTCAGTTAATTCTCAGCACATAGAGACTCTTTCACCTAGATATCACACTATAGAGACTGTGTCTGTTCCACGAACTAGAAAATACAAAAAACGTCCAAACCAAGTTAAGGTTAACAATTTAATTGAGGTTCAACAAATAAAAAACAAATGCAATATGGATAAACAAATGATAAAGATTGGCTTATTGAATATCAGATCCATTTCTACGAAAACACTTTTTGTAAATAATATGATAACTGATCATAATATAGATGTGCTCTGCTTGACAGAAACCTGGCTAAAACCTGATGATTACATTATTTTAAATGAGTCCACCCCCCAAGATTATTGTTATAAACACGAGCCGCGTCTAAAAGGCAAAGGGGGAGGTGTTGCTTCAATTTATAATAACGTTTTCAGGATTTCTCAGAGGGCAGGCTTCAAGTATAACTCGTTTGAAGTAATGGTGCTTCATATAACATTATCCAAAGAAACCAATGTTAATGATAAATCCCCTGTTATGTTTGTACTGGCTACTGTATACAGGCCACCAGGGCACCATACAGACTTTATTAAAGAGTTTGGTGATTTTACATCCGAGTTAGTTCTGGCTGCAGATAAAGTCTTAATAGTTGGTGATTTTAATATCCATGTCGATAATGAAAAAGATGTATTGGGATCAGCATTTATAGACATTCTGAACTCTATTGGTGTTAGACAACACGTTTCAGGACCTACTCATTGTCGAAATCATACTCTAGATTTAATACTGTCACATGGAATTGATGTTGATAGTGTTGAAATTATTCAGCCAAGTGATGATATCTCAGATCATTATTTAGTTCTGTGTAAACTTCATATAGCCAAAATTGTAAATTCTACTTCTTGTTACAAGTATCGAAGAACCATCACTTCTACCACAAAAGACAGCTTTTTAAGTTATCTTCCTGATGTATCCGAATTCCTTAGCATATCCAAAACCTCAGAACAACTTGATGATGTAACAGAAACTATGGACTCTCTCTTTTCTAGCACTTTAAATACAGTTGCTCCTTTACGCTTAAGAAAGGTTAAGGAAAACAGTTTGACACCATGGTATAATGAGCATACTCGCACCCTAAAGAGAGCAGCCCGAAAAATGGAGCGCAGCTGGAGGAAAACAAAACTAGAGGTATTTCGTATTGCTTGGCGGGAAAGTAGCATATCCTACCGAAAAGCATTAAAAACTGCTAGATCTGATTACTTTTCTTCTCTTTTAGAAGAAAACAAACATAACCCCAGGTATTTATTCAATACAGTGGCTAAATTAACGAAAAATAAAGCCTCAACAAGTGTTGACATTTCCCAACACCACAGCAGTAATGACTTTATGAACTACTTTACTTCTAAAATCGATACTATTAGAGATAAAATTGCAACCATTCAGCCGTCAGCTACAGTTTCGCATCAGACAGTGCACTATAGACCCCCTGAGGAACAGTTCCACTCATTCTCTACTATAGGAGAGGAAGAATTGTATAAACTTGTTAAATCATCTAAACTTACAACATGTATGTTAGACCCTATACCATCTAAGCTCTTAAAAGAGGTGCTTCCAGAAGTCATAGGTCCTCTTCTGACTATTATTAATTCCTCATTGTTATTAGGACATGTCCCCAAAACCTTCAAACTGGCTGTTATTAAGCCTCTCATAAAAAAGCCACAACTTGACCCCAGAGAACTAGTTAATTATAGACCAATCTCGAATCTCCCTTTTCTGTCCAAGATACTAGAAAAGGTGGTATCCTCACAATTATATTCCTTCTTAGAGAAAAATGGTATATGTGAGGATTTCCAGTCAGGATTTAGACCGTATCATAGTACTGAAACTGCTCTCCTTAGAGTTACAAATGATCTGCTCTTATCATCTGATCGTGGGTGTATCTCTCTATTAGTTTTATTGGATCTTAGTGCTGCGTTTGACACAATTGACCACAACATTCTTTTGCATAGACTTGAACACTTTGTTGGCATCAGTGGAAGTGCATTAGCATGGTTTAAATCGTACTTATATGACCGCCATCAGTTCGTAGCAGTGAATGAAGATGTATCATATCGATCACAAGTGCAGTATGGAGTACCTCAAGGCTCAGTTCTAGGGCCGCTACTCTTCACGCTTTATATGTTACCCTTGGGAGATATCATCAGGAAACATGGTGTTAGCTTTCACTGTTATGCTGATGATACGCAGCTCTATATTTCCTCGCAGCCCGGTGAAACACACCAATTTGAAAAACTAATGGAATGCATAGTCGATATAAAAAATTGGATGACGAGTAATTTCTTACTGCTAAATTCAGAAAAAACAGAGGTGTTAATCATAGGGCCTAAAAACTCTACTTGTAATAACCTAGAACACTGTCTAAGACTTGATGGTTGCTCTGTCAATTCTTCGTCATCAGTTAGGAACCTAGGTGTGCTACTTGATCGCAATCTTTCCTTAGAAAGCCACGTTTCTAGCATTTGTAAAACTGCATTTTTCCATCTCAAAAATATATCTAAATTACGGCCTATGCTGTCAATGTCAAATGCAGAAATGTTAATCCATGCATTTATGACTTCAAGGTTAGACTACTGTAATGCTTTATTGGGTGGTTGTTCTGCACGCTTGGTAAACAAACTACAGCTAGTCCAAAATGCAGCAGCAAGAGTTCTTACTAGAACCAGGAAGTATGACCATATTAGCCCGGTCCTGTCCACACTGCACTGGCTCCCTATCAAACATCGTATAGATTTTAAAATATTGCTTATTACTTATAAAGCCCTGAATGGTTTAGCACCTCAGTATTTGAATGAGCTCCTTTTACATTATACTCCTCTACGTCCGCTACGTTCTCAAAACTCAGGCAATTTGATAATACCTAGAATATCAAAATCAACTGCGGGCGGCAGATCCTTTTCCTATTTGGCGCCTAAACTCTGGAATAACCTACCTAACATTGTTCGGGAGGCAGACACACTCTTGCAGTTTAAATCTAGATTAAAGACCCATCTCTTTAACCTGGCATACACATAACATACTAATATGCTTTTAATATCCAAATCCGTTAAAGGATTTTTAGGCTGCATTAATTAGGTAAACTGGAACCGGAACACTTCACATAACACCGTACTTTCTACATCATTAGAAGAATGGCATCTACGCTAATATTTGTCTGTTTCTCTCTTGTTCCGAGGTCACCGTGGCCACCAGATCCAGTCTGTGTCCAGATCAGAGGGTCACTGCAGTCACCCGGATCCAGTACGTATCCAGACCAGATGGTGGATCAGCACCTAGAAAGGACCTCTACTGCCCTGAAAGACAGCGGAGACCAGGACAACTAGAGCCCCAGATACAGATCCCCTGTAAAGACCTTGTCTCAGAGGAGCACCAGGACAAGACCACAGGAAACAGATGATTCTTCTGCACAATCTGACTTTGCTGCAGCCTGGAATTGAACTACTGGTTTCGTCTGGTCAGAGGAGAACTGGCCCCCCAACTGAGCCTGGTTTCTCCCAAGGTTTTTTTCTCCATTCTGTCACTGATGGAGTTTCGGTTCCTTGCCGCTGTCGCCTCTGGCTTGCTTAGTTGGGGTCACTTCATCTACAGCGATATCGTTGACTTGATTGCAAATTAAAACAGACACTATTTCAACTGAACAGAGATGACATCAATGAATTCAATGATGAACTGCCTTTAACTATCATTTTGCATTATTGAGACACTGTTTTCCAAATGAATGTTGTTCAGTGCTTTGGCGCAATGTATTTTGTTTAAAGCACTATATAAATAAATAAAGGTGACTTGTAGTTACAAGACTGACTTACTACAGGTGAATTTTTGCCAATATCTCACTTACTGTACGTACAGTACACTCTTATTCTCAAAAAAACAATTACTGTAAATCACCAAAATGTTTTTTTCATGTTACAAAGGTTGTAATACACTTATACTTACAAGACTGACTTACTACAGGTGAATTTTTGCCAATATCTCCCTTACTAAATGTACAATACACTCTTATTCTTAAAAAAACAATTACTGTAAATCACCAAAATGTTTTTTTTCCTGTTCCAAAGGTTGTAGTACGTTTTTAGTTACAAGACTTACTTACTACAGGTGAAATTTTGCCAATATCTCCCTTACTGTATGTTTATTATATACTGTATGTACAGTATATAATAAATCTTTAAAAACAATTACTGTAAATCACCAAAATGGCTTTTTCATGTTCCAAAGGTTGTAGTAAGTTTGTAGTTACAAGACTTACTTACTACAGGTGAAATTTTGCCATTATCTCCCTTACTGTACGTACAGTACACACTTATTCTTAAAAAAAAACAATTACTGTAAATCACCAAAATGGTTTTTTCCTGTTCCAAATGTTGTAGTACGTTTGTAGTTACAAGACTGACTTACTACAGGTGATTTTTTGCCAATATCTCCCTTACTGTACGTACAGTACACTCTTATTCTTAAAAAAAAAAACAATTACTGTAAATCACCAAAATTGTTTTTCATGTTACAAAGGTTGTAGTACATTTGTAGTTACAATAATTATTTACTACAGGTTAAAGTTTGTCAATATCTCCCATACTGTATGTAAAGTACATAATAATTATTTAAAAACAATTACTGTAAATCACCAAAAGGGTTTTTTCATGTTCCAAAGGTTGTAGTAAGTTTGTATTTACAAGACTGACTTACTACAGATAAAATATTGCCAATATCTCCCTTACTGTACCTACAGTACATACTTATTCTTAAAAAACGATTACTGTAAATCACCAAAAGGGTTTTTTCATGTTACAAAGGTTGTAGTACACTTGTAGTTACAAGACTGACTTACTACAGGTGAATTTTTGCCAATATCTCCCTTACTAAATGTACAATACACTCTTATTCTTAAAAAAACAATTACTGTAAATCACCAAAATGTTTTTTTTCCTGTTCCAAAGGTTGTAGTACGTTTTTAGTTACAAGACTTACTTACTACAGGTGAATTTTTGCCAATATCTCACTTACTGTACGTACAGTACACTCTTATTCTCAAAAAAACAATTACTGTAAATCACCAAAATGTTTTTTTCATGTTACAAAGGTTGTAATACACTTATACTTACAAGACTGACTTACTACAGGTGAATTTTTGCCAATATCTCCCTTACTAAATGTACAATACACTCTTATTCTTAAAAAAACAATTACTGTAAATCACCAAAATGTTTTTTTTCCTGTTCCAAAGGTTGTAGTACGTTTTTAGTTACAAGACTTACTTACTACAGGTGAAATTTTGCCAATATCTCCCTTACTGTATGTTTATTATATACTGTATGTACAGTATATAATAAATCTTTAAAAACAATTACTGTAAATCACCAAAATGGCTTTTTCATGTTCCAAAGGTTGTAGTACACTTGTAGTTACAAGACTGACTTACTACAGGTGAATTTTTGCCAATATCTCCCTTACTAAATGTACAATACACTCTTATTCTTAAAAAAACAATTACTGTAAATCACCAAAATGTTTTTTTTCCTGTTCCAAAGGTTGTAGTACGTTTTTAGTTACAAGACTTACTTACTACAGGTGAATTTTTGCCAATATCTCACTTACTGTACGTACAGTACACTCTTATTCTCAAAAAAACAATTACTGTAAATCACCAAAATGTTTTTTTCATGTTACAAAGGTTGTAATACACTTATACTTACAAGACTGACTTACTACAGGTGAATTTTTGCCAATATCTCCCTTACTAAATGTACAATACACTCTTATTCTTAAAAAAACAATTACTGTAAATCACCAAAATGTTTTTTTTCCTGTTCCAAAGGTTGTAGTACGTTTTTAGTTACAAGACTTACTTACTACAGGTGAAATTTTGCCAATATCTCCCTTACTGTATGTTTATTATATACTGTATGTACAGTATATAATAAATCTTTAAAAACAATTACTGTAAATCACCAAAATGGCTTTTTCATGTTCCAAAGGTTGTAGTAAGTTTGTAGTTACAAGACTTACTTACTACAGGTGAAATTTTGCCATTATCTCCCTTACTGTACGTACAGTACACACTTATTCTTAAAAAAAAACAATTACTGTAAATCACCAAAATGGTTTTTTCCTGTTCCAAATGTTGTAGTACGTTTGTAGTTACAAGACTGACTTACTACAGGTGATTTTTTGCCAATATCTCCCTTACTGTACGTACAGTACACTCTTATTCTTAAAAAAAAAAACAATTACTGTAAATCACCAAAATTGTTTTTCATGTTACAAAGGTTGTAGTACATTTGTAGTTACAATAATTATTTACTACAGGTTAAAGTTTGTCAATATCTCCCATACTGTATGTAAAGTACATAATAATTATTTAAAAACAATTACTGTAAATCACCAAAAGGGTTTTTTCATGTTCCAAAGGTTGTAGTAAGTTTGTATTTACAAGACTGACTTACTACAGATAAAATATTGCCAATATCTCCCTTACTGTACCTACAGTACATACTTATTCTTAAAAAAACGATTACTGTAAATCACCAAAAGGGTTTTTTCATGTTCCAAAGGTTGTAGTACATTTGTATTTACAAGACTGACTTACTACAGGTGAATGTTTGCCAATATCTCCCTTACTTTACGTACAGTACATAATTATTTTTAATAAACAATTACTGTATATCACCAAAAGGTTTTTTTTCATGTTACAAAGGTTGTAGTACACTTGTAGTTACAAGACTGACTTACTACAGGTGAATTTTTGCCAATATCTCCCTTACTGTATGTACAGTATATAATAAATCTTTAAAAACAATTACTGTAAATCACCAAAAGGGTTTTTTAATGTTCCAAAGGTTGTAGTAAGTTTGTACTTACAAGACTTACTTACTACAGGTGAAATTTTGCCATTATCTCCCTTACTATATGTACAGTACACCATTATTATTAAAAAACAATTACTGTAAATCACCAAAATGGTTTTTCATGTTACAAAGGTTGTAGTAAGTTTTTAGTTACAATAATTATTTACTACAGGTGAAAGTTTGCCAATATCTCCCTTACTGTACGTACAGTACATAATAATTATTTAAAAACAATTACTGTAAATCACCAAGAGGGTTTTTTCATGTTCCAAAGGTTGTAGTAAGTTTGTATTTACAAGACTGACTTACTACAGGTGAATGGTTGCCAATATCTCCTTTACTTTACGTACAGTACATAATTATTTTTAATAAACAATTACTGTATATCACCAAAAGGGTTTTTTTCATGTTACAAAGGTTGTAGTACACTTGTAGTTACAGGACTGACTTACTACAGGTGAATTTTTGCCAATATCTCCCTTACTGTACATACAGTACACTCTTATTCTTAAAAAAACAATTATTGTAAATCACCAAAATGTTTTTTTCATGTTACAAAGGTTGTAGTACACTTGTAGTTACAAGACTGACTTACTACAGGTGAAATTTTGCCATTATCTCCCTTACTGTACGTGCAGTACACACTTATTCTTAAAAAAACAATTACTGTAAATCAACAAAATGTTTTTTTCCTGTTCCAAATGTTGTAGTACGTTTGTAGTTACAAGACTTACTTACTACAGGTGAATTTTTGCCAATATCTCCCTTACTGTACGTACAGTACATAATAATTATTTTTAAAAAATGCTGTAAATCACCAAAAGGTTTTTTTTCATGTTACAAAGGTTGTAGTACACTTGTAGTTACAAGACTGACTTACTACAGGTGATTTTTTTGCCAATATCTCCCTTACTTTATGTACAGTACAGACTTATTCTTAAAAAACAAATACTGTAAATGACCAAAATGGTTTTTCATGTTACAAAGGTTGTAGTAAGTTTTTAGTTACAATAATTATTTACTACAGGTGAAAGTTTGCCAATATCTCCCTTACTGTACGTACAGTACATAATAATTATTTAAAAACAATTACTGTAAATCACCAAAAGGGTTTTTTCATGTTCCAAAGGTTGTAGTAAGTTTGTATTTACAAGACTGACTTACTACAGGTGAATGTTTGCCAATATCTCCTTTACTTTACGT
This sequence comes from Carassius gibelio, assembly GCF_023724105.1. NCBI lineage: Eukaryota > Metazoa > Chordata > Actinopteri > Cypriniformes > Cyprinidae > Carassius > Carassius gibelio. Next base: position 5,847,826 of record NC_068406.1, read on the forward strand.
ACAGTACATAATTATTTTTAATAAACAATTACTGTATATCACCAAAAGGGTTTTTTTCATGTTACAAAGGTTGTAGTACACTTGTAGTTACAAGACTGACTTACTACAGGTGAATTTTTGCCAATATCTCCCTTACTGTACATACAGTACACACTTATTCTTAAAAAAACAATTATTGTAAATCACCAAAATGTTTTTTTCATGTTACAAAGGTTGTAGTACACTTGTAGTTACAAGACTGACTTACTACAGGTGAAATTTTGCCATTATCTCCCTTACTGTATGTACAGTACACCCTTATTATTAAAAAACAATTACTGTAAATCACCAAAATGTTTTTTTTTTCATGTTACAAAGGTTGTAGTACACTTGTACTTACAAGACTGACTTACTACAGGTGAATTTTTGCCAATATCTCCCTTACTGTATGTACAGTATATAATAAATCTTTAAAAACAATTATTGTAAATCACCAAAAGGGTTTTTTAATGTTCCAAAGGTTGTAGTAAGTTTGTAGTTACAAGACTTACTTACTACAGGTGAAATTTTGCCATTATCTCCCTTACTGTATGTACAGTACACCATTATTATTAAAAAACAATTACTGTAAATCACCAAAATGTTTTTTTCATGTTACAAAGGTTGTAGTACACTTGTACTTACAAGACTGACTTACTACAGGTGAAATTTTGCCAATATCTCCCTTACTGTATGTACAGTATATAATAAATCTTTAAACACAATTACTGTAAATCACCAAAAGGGTTTTTTAATGTTCCAAAGGTTGTAGTAAGTTTGTAGTTACAAGACTTACTTACTACAGGTGAAATTTTGCTATTATCTCCCTTACTGTATGTACAGTAAACCCTTATTATTAAAAAACAATTACTGTAAATCACCAAAATGTTTTTTTCATGTTCCAAAGGTTGTAGTACACTTGTAGTTACAAAACGTACTACAACATTTGGAACATGAAAAAAACCCTTTTGGTGATATACAGTTATTGTTTATTAAAAATATTTATGTACTGTACGTAAAGTAAGGGAGATATTGGCAAAATTTCACCTGTATTAAGTCAGTCTTGTATCTACAAATGTACTACAACCTTTGGAACATGAAAAACCCCTTTTGGTGATTTACAGTAATCGTTTTTTAAGAATAATTATGTACTGTACGTACAGTAAGGGATATATTGGCAAACTTTCACCTGTAGTAAGTCAGTCTTTTAACTAAAAACGTACTACAACCTTTGGAACATGAAAAAACCCTTTTGGTGATTTACAGTAATCGTTTTTTAAGAATAAGTATGTACTGTACATACAGTAAGGGAGATATTGGCAAAATTGTATCTGTAGTAAGTCAGCCTTGTAAATACAAACTTACTACAACATTTGGAATGTGAAAAAACCCTTTTGGTGACATACAGTAATTGTTTATTAAAAATAATTATTTACTGTACGTAAATTAAGAGAGATATTGGCAAAATTACACCTGTAGTAAGTAAGTCTTGTAACTACAAATGTACTACAACCTTTGGAACATGAAAAAACCCTTTTGGTGATTTACAGTAATCGTTTTTTAAGAATAAGTATGTACTGTACGTACAGTAAGGGAGATATTGGCAATATTTTATCTGTAGTAAGTCAGCCTTGTAAATACAAACGTACTACAACATTTGGAATGTGAAAAAACCCTTTTGGTGATATACAGTAATTGTTTATTAAAAATAATTATTTACTGTACGTAAATTAAGAGAGATATTGTCAAAATTACACCTGTAGTAAGTAAGTCTTGTAACTACAAATGTACTACAATCTTTGGAACATGAAAAAACCCTTTTGGTGATATACAGTAATCGTTTTTGAAGAATAATGATGTACTGTACGTACAGTAAGGGAGATATTGGCAAACTTTCACCTGTAGTAAGTCAGTCTTTTAACTACAAATGTACTACAACCTTTGGAACATGAAAAAAACCCTTTTGGTGATTTACAGTAATCGTTTTTTAAGAATAATTATGTACTGTATGTACAGTAAGGGAGATATTGGCAAACTTTCACCTGTAGTAAGTCAGTTTTGTAAATACAAATGTACTACAACATTTGGAATGTGAAAAAAACCTTTTGGTGATATACAGTAATTGTTTATTAAAAATAATTATTTACTGTACGTAAATTAAGAGAGATATTGGCAAAATTACACCTGTAGTAAGTAAGTCTTGTAACTACAAATGTAGTACAACCTTTGGAACATGAAAAAACCCTTTTGGTGATTTACAGTAATCGGTTTTGAAGAATAATTATGTACTGTACGTACAGTAAGGGAGATATTGGCAAAATTTTATCTGTAGTAAGTCAGTCTTGTAAATACAAACGTACTACAATATTTGGAATTTGAAAAAAACCTTTTGGTGATATACAGTAATTGTTTATTAAAAATAATTATGTACTGTACGTAAAGTAAGGGAGATATTGGCAAACTTTCACCTTTAGTAAGTCATTCTTTAAACTACAAATGTACTACAACATTTTGAACATGAAAAAAACCCTTTTGGTGATTTAAAGTAATTGTTTTTGAAGAATAATTATGTACTGTATGTACAGTAAGGGAGATATTGGCAAAATTTCACCTGTAGTAAGTCAGTCTTGTAACTACAAACACACTACAACATTTGGAACATAAAAACACCCTTTAGGTCAATTACAGTAATTATTTACTAAGAATAATTATTTACTGTACATACAATAAGGGAGATACTGGCAAAATTTCACATGTAGTAATTCAGTTTTGTAAGTACACATGTACTACAACCTTTGGAACATAAAAAAAAAAAAACTTTTGGAGAATTATATATTTTTAAGAAAATAGCTTGTGTACTGTACATACAGTAAGGGATATAATGTCTGTAGCGACATATTGGATTAAATATTTTCAGTCAGTTTGCCCACAACGCATTTGCTGTGGCATTGAAAACATAATTTGTATTAATTTTTGGACTTCGTTTTGTACTGAGAGGTAAATTTGCAGACGGTCCCTAAAGCAAGCCTAGGCGAATATCCAGCGAATAATCAAACCTAAAACTAACTTTACCGCGCTGTACAAGCGTCTAGAGCAATTGCAATTAAACATCAAATATAATATATGTCCAATAAATTAAAATAACAGCTTGATACCACAAAAAAAGAAAAGAAAAAAACTGATTACGCTACGGTAAAGGACAAAACCTGTTTGTGCTTATAATACTTCTTGGTCGTTGCACATTTGTAACGTAAAATTTAAGCGTTTTATTTTTTTTTATATTGTAGGCTGCATTAGGTTTGCTCAATACGGACAAAAATAATCTTGGTATTTTTAAAACTTTTTTTTAAATGTAATAAGAATAAGATGATATTGTAGGGCTTGCTGTCGACTGCAAACTCATGAAAACATTTATTATACAGCAGTTCTCAATTCCAGTCCTCGCGCCTCCAGCTCTGCGTATTTTGCCTCCAGCTCTGCATATTTTGCACGTCTCTCTTTACATGTACACACATGTACACATGAGTTGAATGTACATGTACACACCTGATTCAGATAATTGTGTTTAATGTGTTTAATACTCCCTACTCCCTGAACAGTGGAAATCAGTTTAAGTTTACTTAACCTCAGAACATTCAGTCACAGATTTGTGCTGCTGTATGCAATGTCTTCACACAGGGACAAGTGTGACATACCTCTGTATTCTGTAAATACATTTAAATGCATGTCTCGTACACTTCAGTGCATTTGAATGGAACATATACAGGTGCATGTCAATAAATTAGAATGTTGTGGAAAAGTTCATTTACTCCAGTAATTCAGCTCAAAATTTGAAACCTGCATTTAAATAAATTCAGTGCACACAGACTGAAGTAGTTTAAGAGGGCTTTCACACTGGCAGTATATGCCGCGTTTCCACCAAAATTACCAGGAACATTTGTACCAGGAACTTTTAACCCCCCAGACCTGTTGCTTTCTGTGTTTCCACCGTGATCTAAAGTACCGGGAAGATAAGGCAAATAGTCTGGTGACGTAGGCCTGAGCGTGTTTCTTAATACAAAGGCTACATCCGAAAACTTAGGCAGGTGACTTGCTGCCTTGCTGTCTAATAAGGCAATGACTTTGCAGGCAGCATTTTTGCCCAAAGGCACCTCATGAAATGGATTTCGGACAGGCTTCTGAGACGGAGTAGGTTTAATGATCTACAGCAAAATATAGAGAGTTTTGGTGATAACTAAGTGGATATTTAATTACTGTAATATTAATTTCTCGCTAGAAAATACGTAAAAAGAGGAAAATGTTGTTCAGAAACATACATTTACACACAAACTGACCACCGACTGCAACTTTCAGATGCCATCTTTATTTTTTGGCTTAACTGTCACAGAATGGAACGCACAGGATTGTGGGATATCAAAGGCAGCGAAGGATACATCTATGCTGCCTTCAAAAATCGGCCATATGAAGGCATCTCAGGAGACAGGAAATGAAGCTGACATTGATTTCAGACGTGCCTTAATGCCTTCCTACCAATCACCTTTATTTATATAGTGCTTTAAACAAAATACATTGCGTCAAAGCACTGAACAACATTAATTTGGAAAACAGTGTCTCAATAATGCAAAATGATAGTTAAAGGCAGTTCATCATTGAATTCAGTTATGTCATCTCTGTTCAGTTTAAATAGTGTCTGTGCATTTATTTGCAATCAAGTCAACGATATCGCTGTAGATGAAGTGACCCCAACTAAGCAAGCCAGAGGCGACAGACGCAAATCCTGTAATTCTGCAAACAGCAGCGTACTTGATAACATCAGTCAGCTGCCCATGGCTACTGCAATTTTCCTCTCTGTATATTTACAATAAAACGAAATAGGATATCAAATACCGCACTGTAAAACCCGACAAGTTCACTTAACTCAAAAAAATTGTTGAAACAGATTACATCGAAAAATTTAAGTCAAATTAACTTAATATTTTTTAGTTCAATAAAATATATATACCATACACTGTAAAATATATATTACCATACACTGTAAACCCTAATAAGTTCACAGAACTCTTACGTTTACATTAAATTAGAAATTACATGTGCAGTTGCCTTAAATTATCTCAGTTATCTTATAAATATTGATGTTTCTCAACTTATAATTAGAGAGTACTTCACTCAAAATTTATTTTCCTTGTTTTCTGATGCAAAGCATGCTGGGAACTTGAAAACTCAATCATTTTAAGTTCACCTTACTACAACAAAATTTTGAGTTTACAGAACATATTTAAATTAAGTCCAATGAACTTTCATTTTTATTTGAGTGCAATTAACTAATTTCATTTTATTAATTTCACAGTTCGGTTTTACAGTGCTTCCTTTCGTTTTCATTTAAACATGATAACAGCTGCAGAAATGTACTTAATTCAGGGATACGTGTATATATAAAGCCATAACAATGAACCGAAATATTATTTAAATTTACCTTTTTTATTTTAATTTTAACATATAGATAAATTGAATACAGACTAAAAATAACGTGTTAGATTTACCCAAGACTAATTATATTTTATGTTTAACCACTAAAGAGACATCAAAGCCAGCGGCACACATCAGAAGGTCTAGCCGAGGTGAGGCTGGTCTCGGTGGATACATGAGGAATGATCTCCTGCTGATCGCATGGAGCTGACCATCTCTGAGATCGGTGAAACACATTTTTAAATAGGCACTGTCTTTATAAATAAACCGCAGATTTGAGTTTTAAACAACTACATTCTTGCCTGAAATACATTTAAAATTAAATTTCATGACACAATAACAGTAATATTTTGAAAATGATCTGAATAATTGGTGGGTGAACTCAACCAATGCTGTGTGAACTCAACCAATAAGGATGTTTAGCGCCCAAGTCCCGCCCCCGAAAGTTCAGGAACTTGGAAAAAGTACGAGTAAAACAAATGTCTGAAGCCATAAGAGAAACAAACTGAATGTGCAGAGGAGGGGGCGCAAGGACTGGAATTGAGAAGTGTTGCATTATTATCCATATTCTATGAGGTGTCCACACTAATGATTGATATTTTTAGACAACCAAAAAAAAGTTTAAGTTTAAGTGAAAAAGAAAGCAAGAATAATATAAAAGAGGAAACATAATATTATATAGACCTACCATATATTACGTAAGCAAGGCTTTAATGTGAAGGGTTTTCACCTCATCTGGCGGATCCTCCTCTTCATGCTCCAATTAAACACTTTTGTGCCAAGGTTATTATAGTTTAACATTTTAAATGTATTATTATTCTTTTTTTTATACAGACTAGTTTCAGTTTTTATTTTAGTTTAAGTAATTAAAGTTTAGCAGGATTTCCAGAGCGCAGACCAGTAATATTTTAATTGAAGTATATTGATGCAAACCTGTAACGACACAAATAAAAGCGTCCTGAGATTGATCAGATGGTAGAAGTATGCAAATTGAAAGCGGTCAAGCAATACTTTTTACTCTATAAATCTGCTAAAGGGTCGCTGCAGTGTTCAATGCTCCCTTCTCCAGGATAAGTTTTGAAGTTCACGTTCATTCTGAACACCAGGTTTGTAGATCTCCCTCTCAATCGCCAATGCATCGATTCTTCCTTAATCCTGATCAAACAGTGCACTTTAAACCAGGGGCCTGTACCATGAATTTAGATTAGTTGGTACCACGTAAATAGCTTGGCTTTTAGCGGCATTCATTGACATAGTAACTTACACTACATGGCTAACCTTCTCCGGGGAATGCTATGTTCTGGGTTAGAGATCTCAAACTGAAGCTGGACAAATCAAATGTGAGAGAAGTGACACATGTCTGACACAAAGTCACATTAATTTGAACCAAATTAAAAGGTCATTAATGCTAAATATATACATGGACACGACACGAGAAGGAGGGTAAGTTCCCCGAAGGGTGGATATTATTAAAGGAATCCATGAGAAACTGGCGATGTTGTGAGGTGGTTTGGGTGTTCGGTGCTCAGCGTCCTGTCTTGGGAGTGCTCTAGTGCAGTGTGGGTCCGTGCTCTCCTGAGGCTCTGGGGCTGGCGGTCACACGCTGCTTTTTAGGGCAGAGGGAAAAGACAATGTTAGCCGATTCTCGTGGAGACATCTCTCACCTCTGTGCCCGCTTGCAGGGTTTATATTTGTAGTGGCTGATGGCACGCAAGTGTTGCCGCTCAGCCCGTGATGAGTAGGCACAGGTGTGTCTGCGCTGTTGCCAGGGCGATACTGATGAGCGCTCAGGGGGGTCAACCCACCCACCACCCCCCAAAAATGTCATCCTATACCTCTGGAGCAGTGGGGAGATCGGGGGAGAGTGGGGAGTGGAGCCTGACAGACCTGCGAATGCTGACCACCGGCGGGAGAGTCCGTTGGCGTTAGCCATCCCCACACATGTTGTAGGGTGAAGTTATAGTCCTAGAGAACCAGGAACCACCACGTCACCCTGGCGTTGGTCTCCCTTGCCCGGGCCATCCACTGCAGGGGAGCGTGGTCCAGTTGAGCAGATCAAAAATGGCCCAATAAAACTGAGAACCAAGTGGAGGGCCGTGTTTCAGAGATTAAGAAGGGAAACGTGTTGTGACTAAGATAAGGAGTGGTTTTAAAGCTTCTTTGTTTCACAGTTGACAGCTGACACAATTAATTAACCAATAAATAGGGAAAATGGCCATGCAAGAGCATGTCTTGTGTGGGTTAATACAAAAGATTGTGTTTTGTATGTGAACTGTCACTGCTAACTGTGTCAACATTAATTTGCTGCTTTATTCAAATGACCATTGAAATTACTTATGAAGTTTCTTAAATAAGAAACAATTACCCATAGCATAAACCATGTTATTTCACCCATATCACCAATAATATCAATATTTTTATACAATTGATTTTTCAAATAAACTATTTTTATTTAGCAAGATGCATTAAATAGCTCAAATGTTACCCTAAAGATTTTTCAAAATTGATAATATCTTAAAATATTAAGATAATAGAATCACGTGACAACAGACAACGTGACTGCTGAAAATCCAGTTTTACCATCACATGAGAATAATTATATAAAGAAATATATTAACATACAAAATAATTTTAAAATTGTAATAATAATTCACAATATTAATGTTTTTACTGTATTTATGATAAAAAGATAAGTTGCTCTCTCTCTCTCTCTCTCTCTCTCTCTCTCTCTCTCTCTTTCACACACACACACACACACACACACACGTTTGTGTGTACAGGCATGAGAGTGAATTGGATTATGTGAATAGGACAGGAAGGCGGAGTTTTTTGGTGGAATGGAATAACAGAATTTAAAGCTAAAACATTAAAATACGGGGGGGAGCTTTACAGGGGGTATGGCTTATCTAAATGAGATGTAAATGAGCCCCATTGTCACTCGCAGCAGTGAGAACAGGTGAGAACTGCAAAATCTTTAGAGGCTATTTCTGCTTTTTGAGCTTTTTTGAGTGCCTACCTTCAAATGGCCACAACTTCTCCAAATATTATCAGATTTCCATGTGTTAAACATCGTTGGAAAGCTTGGAGACTACACTTTCAGAATCTGTGAATAACTCAAAATGCCCCAGAACCGACTTGTGTCCCTACTTTCCGTGATTGGTCACATATTCATGTATACAGATCATGTTAGATAAATAAGCTGTAGTATCAAAATACTGCACTATTTAAACAATAAAAAATCTGACCTTACATGTTCAAGTCTCTATCACTATGTTTTCAAATGTATAAACTAACTTAAGTTTCACTTGTCACTGCACTGATAGAGCAAGATTATTTATTTTATTTGTCCTCCTTCATTTTTCATATAACGTTTAAATTTGTCATATTCTTCAATCTCTTAACCTTTAGCATAGCCTTTAACCTTTAGTTTTGAATCTCGCTGGGTCTCTCGCGAGAAGTAAATCAAACTTGCTTTGTGTTGCAAGGCTCATGATTGGTTGTTCACCAGTGATCAGCGCTCCACAAACTCAGGATCAAAGCCTGAGTTGACAGAAAGTTGATGAACAGCATCATGGTAACAACAAAGCCAGGTTTGGAGAGGTTTGGTTTTGTCAACTCAAAACTAATCTTGTAACTTAGAATTTGTTCAGCTACCATCATGGTACAGGCCCCAGAGTCCTGCACTCGGAGGCTCTCCCACGGAGTGAAAACTATGATTGTGAAAAGCAATTATATTTGACAGGTCTAATTATAATATTAAACAAATAATAAATTGAATGAATGAATCCATTTATCTTTCTTTGCCTATATGTCTTTATTTTTGTTATATATATATATATATAAACATGTACTTTCACAAGTATGTGAAAGCAGAACTGTATATTATGCCCCTTCAGTGTGTTGAGTAACGTGTTGCAGTGTGTTAGCAAATTGAATATTTCACAGCAACATGTGAATGACTCATGATGTCTGCCATGAGGCTTCACTGCTACATGTGATTTATGAGTTTCAGCTGAAACCAATGAAACAATGAGGATGCAGGCGATGATCAGAGTGAGGGAACCATGGGAAATGCAGTCCAGTTAAATGAACACAAGTCAGAAAGAGTGCCCTCTGATGGCCCTTAAGTGAAGTGACATTCAGCCAAGTATGGTGACCCATGCTGAGAATTTGTGCTCTGCATTTAACCTATCCGAAATGCACACACACACAGCACACCCCCGGAGCAGTGGGCAGCCATTTATGCTGCGGCGCCCGGGGAGCAGTTGGGGGTTCGATGCCTTGCTCAAGGGCACCTAAGTCGTGGTATTGAAGGTGGAGAGAGAACTGTACATGCACTCCCCCCACCCACAATTCCGTCCGGCCCGAGACTAGAACCCACTAGGGCACTCCAACAGATGACTTTGACATTACTCAGTCTACACACCCCATACCAACCAACCATCACCAAAATATATACATATAGTATTCCGAAATTGCAAAAATAATTGTTTTATGCTATTTCTTTATTATATAGTACTTTATATTTGCACGCCTAAAAAAAAAAAAAAAAAAATCCAGTGATATTTAACTCCTTAAAGTGATTTATAGGGGAAAAGTTTTTTTGTTGTTGTTGTTTTATTATTATTATTATAAAATCATGTCATATTTTGTCAAATTCAAAACAAAATTATATTCATGAGCTTTCCCAAACTAATTAAAATAACAGAATGAAAGCAAGTAGAATTAGAATAAGTAACCCATATTAACTACATTTATTTGCACTACAGTGGAGGCACAGAACAACACAGGCATGGATGTTACAAATTCATAACAACGCTATGAGATTGATGTTTAAAATATAAAAAAATAAAACTATATTTAGTTATATAGATTGATTAAAATTCATTTAATAACTGAAATAATATTTTAAATATAACTGCATATATATATATATATATATATATATATATATATATATATATATATATATGCAGTTATATTTAAAATATTATAGTACAGTACGGTACAGACCAAAAGTTTGGAAACATTACTATTTTTAATGTTTTTGAAAGAAGTTTCTTCTGCTCATCAAGCCTGCATTTATTTGATCAAAAATACAGAAAAAACAGTAATATTGTGAAATATTATTACAACTTAAAATAATAGTTTTCTATTTGAATATACTTCAAAAATAAGATTTTTTTCCTGTGATGCAAAGCTGAATTTTCAGCATCATTACTTAAGACTTCAGTGTCACATGTAACATCCAGTCGATCACATGATCATTTAGAAATCATTCTAATATTCTGATTTATTATGAGTGTTGGAAACAGTTCTGCTGTCTCATATATTTGATGAATAAAAGGTTAAAAAGAGCTGCATTTATAAAGAAAAAAAAAATCTAATAATAGTAACAATATATTTTCTTTACTATCACTTTTTATCAATTTAACACATCCTTGCTGAATAAAAGTATTGATTTTATTAAAAAAAGAAAGAAAAATAAATTACTGACCAGTAGTGTATATTGTTATTACAAAATATTTATATTTTAAAAATATTCTTCTTCTTTTTTTCAAAGTATCCTAAAAAAGTATCACATGTTCTGAACAAATTCATAACAATGCTATGAGATGAATCATCATATTAGAATGAATTCTAAAGGATCATGTGATAATGATCCTAAAAATTCAGCTTTGCATCACAGAAATAAATGATAATTTAAAGTATAATAAATTTAAAAACAATTATTTTAAATTTTAATAATATATCACAATATTACATTTTTTTCTGTATTTTTGATCAAATAAATCCAGGCTTGATGAGCAGAAGAAACTTCTTTCAAAAACATTAAAAATTTTTGGTCTGTACTATATATATTTATATATATATATATATTTTTTTTTTTTTTTTTTTTTTTGGTATTATTTCTTTTTCCTTTATATTTATCATAATTAACAATAAGTAATAAATAAAGCATCCTAGCTTGCTCTGTCCTTTTTTTTCTATTTATATATTTAAAATATGCTTGCTATGTATAGTGCATTAAACTAACTGTAAATTGTCACTTGCATATAATTGATCTTTTATTATTTTTGATTGCTTCCATTGTCCTCATTTAAGTCGCTTTAGGTAAAAGTGTCTGCTAAATGACTAAATGTAAATATCTAAATCAACCCTTGATCCTATGATGACAGTTTTGCCAACACATTAAGTGCTCCAGTGACTCAGTCACTGAAATGAAAAGATCTTAATTTTGAAGCCCATTAAAAAAGTGCAGCACAATTTTAAATTTTTTTCTTCTTTTGCTTATTAATTTTATTATTATTATTATTTCTTATTTAGATAAATCTCCTGATTAACTGAATGGCATGATTCTCATCAGTGCTGTTACTGCAGAGGAAATCAATGGATGTACTGTAAAGTAGTCTTGCAGTGATCCTCACTACATACATAATGGAAATCACACTGTTGATGATCATCTGGATCACTTGTTCTTGTTCTTGAAATCAAGTGTTTACATTCACATTTGCAGTCACCAGATGCCCAAGAACTACATAAGCAAATGATGAATATCCAACTACAGGATTAAATCTAACTTAATTTTTCCTATATTTTAGTAGATTAACTCATTTAGCATATTATCTTGTAGAACGAGTCTGTAATGTTATTTTAGAGATGAGCAGCTGCATCTCATGCTGATGTCACACTATCTTACAGTCAGCATGATGCATCCCAGACGGCCATACGACCAACCTATTGCAAAACATGAATGTAACTTTGCTGTGGCGAGAGATAAAAACACAGCTGTCAGTTTTCTTAAAGAGTTAGTTCACCCAAAAATGAAAATTACTTCATGTTTTACTCACCCTGTGTCACAACCCTGGACTTCACGAGTTCATCCTTACATCTAATCTGAAGGCGAATAGTAGGCATATTTTGGCATGCTGTCCTGGGGGAGGGGTCCGGGCCCGGAGCATAGCCCAAACCCAAATAACTCCCCCTATCCATAATTTGGGATAAACAGATTAGAAGTGAGGAGTTGGGGTGGAGGAGGGATGCCGAAAAACTGTCGTGGGACAGGAGGTAGGAAGACTGGATATAAATATACGCTTGTGTGCTAGTTAAGATGATTAGCTAAACAAGATGCACCTGTGCCAAATTGGATGATTTTCTGATCGTGCTCCTCCCGAACTTTGTTAATAAAACCACATTTCACAAGTTCACCCTTACATCTAATCTGAATAGTAGGCATATTTTGGCATGCTGTCCTGGGGGAAAATAACTCCCCAAAAGAAGCTTAAAGGCATAGGACAGCAGCCAGAGAGCTAAATTTAGTTGCCCCCCAAAAAATGCGTGTTGGGAAGAAAAATGCAGAGTAAAAATTTGCACACATCAAACCAGTACATCATGTTTTTTTTTTTCTTTTTTGTACATTGTGTATTTTGTATATTTTTATAGTATTATTATTATTATCTATGTCCTGTCTTGTCACTGTCATTCTGTTACATTGTGGAGCTTCAGTCACTAAAACAAATTTCTTGTATGTTAAACATACCTGGCCATTAAGCTCATTCTGATTCTGATTAATTATTCATTTTGAGTCTATATCTGTATTAAAAACTTTTCTCTTTCACTATTATTGAATGTCTGTGACACAGAAATTTAGCCTACTATGTAAGTAGACTGTTTGTGCCGAATGTTTCAAACATAAAGCTTATGCTACATGATGAGCTGCTCTGTCTGGAAGTAGGTTTAAATGTTCAGATGTGATTGTGTTTTCAAGGGTTTAATAGGCATAGCAGAATCACCGTCATTTAGAAATGAGATTGCATGTTTTAATTGAGATTGAGATCTTTTAATGATTAAACATACATATGTTATGAAGGATTGTCAGAGGCGTTCTGATCCAGTTGCAGCATCTATTCAATGGAATGGTCAGACAGGCAGAAATCAGGAATGGCGTAAGGTGTGTCAGGGATATCCAGAATCATAAACAGTAACGAGCAGAGATCGGGGCAGGCAGCAGAGAATCAGAGTCAAAATACAATCCAAAGGTCAGACACGGAAACACAAACACAGGAAAAACGCTCGGAAATGCTAAACAAGACTTTGCAATGTGTCTGTGTGTGAGTCCTGGAGCCCTTCCTGTGCCTAACATGGAGATCAGGAGCCCTTCCTGGACCTGACATGGGAAACATGGGCCCTTCCTGGGCCTAACATGGGAAACAGGGACCCACCATGGGCTTAACTCGGGAACAGGGCTTAACTCAGGAACAAGGGCCCGCCATGGTCTTAACTCGAGAACAGGGGCCCGCCATGGGCTTAACTCAGGAACAGGGGTCCACCATGGGCTTAACTCGGGAACAAGGCTTAACTCAGGAACAGGGGCCCACCATGGGCTTAACTCAGGAACAGGGGCCTGCCATGGGCTTAACTCGGGAACAGGGCTTGACTCAGGAACAGGGTCCCGCCATGGGCTTAACTCAGGAACAGGGGTCCACCATGGGCTTAACTCGGGAACAAGGCTTAACTCAGGAACAGGGTCCCGCCATGGGCTTAACTCAGGAACAGGGGCCCACCATGGGCTTAACTCAGGAACAGGGGCCTGCCATGGGCTTAACTCAGGAACAGGGCTTGACTCAGGAACAGGGGCCCACTGTGAGCATAACTCGGGAACAGGGGCCCGCCATGGGCTTCACTCGGGAACAGGGGCCTGCCATGGGCTTAACTCGGGAACAGGGGCCTGCCATGGGCTTAACACGGGAACAGGGGCCCGCCATGGGCTTAACTCAGGAACAGGGCCCCGCCATGGGCTTAACTCGGAAACAGGGGCCTGCCGTTTGCTTAACTTGGGAACAGGGACCCACCGTGGGCTTAACTTGGGAACAGGGGTCCACCAAGGCAGAGCAGGTGGCGTGGGAGCACAGAAGCCCACCAGGGTGAAGCAGAGGACCACCACAGCTGAGCAGATGAGACAGAAGCCCACCAGGGTGGAACAGAGGACCACCACAGTGAAGTCAATAGCCGCATTTGCACTGTCGGGCCAGTGCGAGCCAGGGCTTAAAGCAGGCCGGGCGGGGCTCATAGAGTAGCGCAGGGTTTCCACAGTGGAGCCTGAAGCTCCACTGCGCATCAGTAAAACACGCCCTTTACACGCCTCTCAGAACAACGTCATGCAACCTCATTATTTCACTAACAAAGAGAAGTTATCAAAAAACTAAGAAATAAGTCACTGGAACATGCGCGATCACAAAACGAACATGATAAAAGCGGCAGTTTGTTTGCATGCATTGCTATATATTCAAATTCAAAAGCATCAATGTTTTTTTTTTTTTTTACTGTAAAATAAGTGATACATTTATCAAGCCTCAAAATTAAATCACACATAAATGCACTTTCTATTTTATTTATTTTTAACACTTATGAAAATAGCCTGCTTATTCAGTCGAGTCTGTTTCTGTTTATTTGTAGTCACAGTGGCCTATACGTCACATTAAGAATGAATGAAAATATCTTTATTTTTATAAAGGCTCCCGAACAAAAACATTGTTATATTTTTATGATAGGCTACGTGGAGCTAAACTCTCGAGATGAGGCTGGTGACAGATAATATAAGTTACTAAATAAATACATGATTGTGATAGAGAATAAGAAGCTGACGTCTGATTTCTTCAAGTGGTCATATTCACCATGTTTAATGTTAATGCCCAGCGTGCATAGTCTTTTACATCGCTTATAAATATTTCTGCCTTGTATGGTGATTATAATCCACATTGGATCAGTTTATTTCAAACACTCGCTGCTGACTGACAGTGAGTTTTGAGCTCAACTTATTTAAAAAAAGTGTTTAATGCTGGTGTTATAGCTGTTATCTTTCTGAAATGATCCACAGCACAGACTCTCTATTTTTATAAAAGCTCTCGAACAAAAATCATTATTATATTTTGATGATATGCAACGTGGAGCTAAACTCTTGAAACGAGACGACAGATAAAATGTTACTTAATAAATATACAATTGTGATAGAGAAAAAGAAGCTGATGTCTGAATTCTCCAAGTGCATGCATTTACCATGTTTACCATGGTAATGTTAATGTTTAGCTTGCATATTCTTTTACATCACTTATAAATATTTCTGCCTTGTTTAGTGATTATAATCAACATTGGATCAAGTTATTTCAAACACTTGCTGCTGACTAAGAGTGAGTTTTGAGCTCAGCTGATTTTAAAACGTCTTTAATGCTGGTGTTAAAGCTGTTATCTTTCTGAAATGATCCGCACTGACGCTCTCTAGATGCGGAGAAACTCCACCTTTGTTCATTATCCCTCCTCTAGTCCCAGCTGGCCCTCTTTGGCCCAAGGATTTCGTCGGGCCGAAAAAACCTGGCCGTTGGCCCCGAGGAAGCCCAGACGAGGCACGATCAAGCCCCGGAAGTGACAGTGGAAACGCGACTGGCCCTGGCAGGCACTAGCACGCGCGGTTTAATCTCGCCAGTGGAAACACGGCTAATGGCACCGGAGAGCAAGTCTGGTCAGGTGGGACTGAAACAGAGAGCATAAACAGGTTAATAGTGGCCTCCGTGGTCATGATGAGATGATAGTTGGCCTCCGTGGCTGTGACAGGGCGGGCGGTGAGTTCATGGATGGCATCCGTAGCCATGAAAGGACAGACAGGGAGTTCATGGATGGCCTCCGTAGCCATGACAGGAATGAACAAGAGTTCATAGATGGCCTCCATGGCCGTGATGTGACGGGCGGGGAGTTCATGGATTACCTCCGTGGCCATGACCGGACAGACAGTGAGTTGGTGGATGGCCTCCATGGCCATGACAGGATAGGACGGGAGTTCTGGAAGTGCGGTTGAGATGTGACAAGGCTCTGGTAGACCCGTGGGGATTTGACTGGGTTCAGGAAGATCAACTGTGATTTGACTTGGCTCATGAAGATCAACTGTGACTTGACTTGGCTCATGAAGATCAACTGTGACTTGACTTAACTCTGGGAGGTTAATGGTGACTTGACTTGGCTCATGAAGATCATTGGTGGCTTGACTTGGCTCATGAAGACCAACGGTGACTTGATTTGACTTATGAAGTTTACCTGTGGCTTTACTTGACTTATGGAGATTAATAGTGACTTGGCTTGATTCGCAAAGATCATTGGTGACTTGACCTTGTTCATGAAGATCAACTGTGACTTTACTTGACTCATGGGTGTTAATGGTGAATTGACCTGACTCTGGATGGTCAACAGTGAACTGACTAGACTCTGGGAAATCAACAGGGACCTGATCAATGGTGACCTGACTAGACTCTGGGAAATCAATGGGGACCTGATCAACGGGGACCTGACTTGACTCTGCAAAGTCGACGGGGACCTGACTTGACACTGGAAAGTCGACTGCGGCGGCCATATTGTGCAGCAGCCCTTGGCTGGCGGCCATCTTGTGCAGTGGCTCTGGGGTTTCAACACTACCCTCTGCCTTACCCACAGTAGATGAAGAGCCACACAACAAAAGAGCATATTCTATGATATCCCTTAGACGGCAATTAAATTGCCCTCCAGGTAACCATGATTTAATTGACTCATTGAGTCCTTAAACAAAGCTTCATCATTTAAAGGAACGTGATATACTAGCTCACAGAACTGCTGAACATACTCCTCAATCGATTGATCTCCTTGTCGTAGATTTAACAGCTGGTCAACTGGATCCATTGTTAGGCTGGATTGGTGAAAGGCCGATATGGAAACCAGAACTGATACCTCGGTGACCAGGGGATACTGGGCTGTTGGATCCTGGTGTGGCGAAGTCTTCTGCTACGAAGGAGAGTCAGAGGCGTTCGGATCCAATTGCAGCATTTATTCAACAGAATGGTCAGACAGGCAGAAATCAGGAATGGCGTCTGGTGTGTCAGGAATATCCAGAATCATAAACAGAGATCGGGGCAGGCAGCAGAGAATCATAGTCACAGTTTACACAATCCAAAGGTCAGACACGGAAACAAAAACACTCTGAAAATGCTCTGAAATGTAAGACTGGGCTAAACAAGACTTGTGTATTGTTTAGCTAATGTCTGTGTGTGAGTGCTGCTTAAATGTGTGTGTAAATGAGGTTCAGGTGTGGCAAGGAGATTAGCTGATGAATGAGGGGCTGGTGTGGCAAGGTGATAGTGATGCAGTGACTCATGGGAGATGTAGTTTGGGTGTGGTGCAACAGTATGAGAGGTGCTAGTGTCCAAGTTATGATATGGTGACATCTGGTGGTTGATGGGTGGAATGGTCCTGAGTGGAGTGCCCTCTATTGAAGTTCATGGGCACTCCAGCTAATGATTGTGACAGCATACATATGAGCCTATAGGCTATTAATTTTTATTCTTTTTTTTTTTTTCAAATTTGTACCAGACCTCAAAAGTAAATCGAGTGGCCCCTGCTTCTATGAACCATGGTATACATTTTAGAAATAAGGAAATTGATTTAAGTGCTTTCCAGGAAATGCATGTGTGATGAGTCAGTTGCCTCCCCCCAATCATCATCGGCACCCCATCCTAAATCGCCACCCTTCACCAGGCTCCCCACAGGAGTGGGTGTGTGAGAGAGGAGGGGCGCTGGACGAGTCAGGGCTGGTGGCATGTGAAGGGGCACACCTGATGGAAACGGAGCCTCATCACCACCACTGTTTGAAAGCCCAACATACCTCTCCTCAGGATACCAGTCTCTTCCCCGTGCATGCACACTGGTGTCCTTGTGGGTCCTGGAAGAGTGCTTTGAGGGCCTCCAGTGCCACCAGAGACGTGAGTTTGCTCGTTTGCTCCTCCCACCACACTGGTTGGAAAACACCTGATGACATCACACCCTCTTGCTCACAAAAGTTAGTGAAAACCCGGACAGGGACGGAAGAATGACGGAGGCATCCTCCCAGCCACAAAAGGGGTAAGTGACTTCTCTCTTATTGTCATTTTACCCTGTCGACTAAATCTGGTTTCTCTGTCCCTGTTCCGCCGCGGTGCGAGAGGGAGAACTACCCAGAGAGGAAACCCTCGCTCTGCCCACTCTGACTATTTTTTTAGCCTGGTTGAGGATGGTAGCACTCCCATTTGGACAGCGCCCTGATGACAGGCATTTCATTTGGGGGGTGGGTGTGACGAGTTAGCTGCCTCCTCCCTGGTTATCATCGGCACCCCATCCTAAATTGCCAACGCTGTTTAAAAGCCTAACGCGCCCCTCCTCGAGAGACAGGTCTCTTCCCCGTGCATGCACACTGGTGTCATTGTGGGTCCAGGAATGGTGCGTTGAGAGACTCCAGCTCCACCAGAGACGTGAGTTGCCGGACAAGAACCCCACTCGTTTACACAGCCATCAGGCCAGGAGGTCAGGCCATCTATCCCCATCAAGCACCGTGGCCAGTGAGAGGGATGAAGCCACTAGAAGAAGAACTCCGCAGAGGGGAGTGCGTTCAGTCACCGGAATCTGCCCCTTACCTGGACCCTTCCTCCATGAACACCAGACGACAACACCAGATCCCCTGTTTGTTTTGGACACTCTCCCCCTTTGAACACTTTATTCCCTCTTTTGTTTTATTTTCTGTTAATAAAAGCCTCTCCGAGGCCTGACGCCACACCCACTGTGTCTGTCGTTTGCTCCTCCCACGACACATGGAAAAAGGCACAGGCAACACTGCTGTTTTATTTGCGGTTATTTCATTCATAGTTTACACATATTTAGGTACTTCACACTTGTTACTGTGTTTTAATATTATAGGTTTATGTAAGACAACATGATTTTCTTCTGGCTCACCGGTTCGTGTGCAGTTTTAAGGGGTCATGTGATGTTGGTAAAAAGGACATTATTTTGTGTATTTGGTATAATAAAATGTGTTTATGTGGTTTAAGGTTCAAAAAACACATATTTTCCACATAGACCCCTTACCATATTGTGATGCCTGCTCTTGACAGAGAGCTGGTCTGGTTTTTGAGAGATGCGCAGAGACAGCAACGCAGCTGTTTGATTGGCATATAAGCCTATAATGTTTAAACCATTGCCTTTTAAAAACACACAAATAGTAGACATACATGTATGATGTATTAATTTAGTTGATATTACTCTTACCAAGCTCTGATTTCTGAGAGATCAACAGCAATGTGGTGTTTGATTTGCACTCTTTTCATTCAAAGTTTATACATTCATTCTCTTCACACACACATTATCACGTGACTTCAGAGGTTTGTGTGCTGATCCCCTGGTGTGGAGGATCAACTGTTATCTAGCAAACACCAGTCTGTGCCAGCCTCAGCCGAATATTGGTGCTGGGTTGACAAGGCTTTTCAAAAGTCACCTCTTGTGACTTTTGCCTGACTCCTACTACCTATCCATGTTTCTCCTGTGTTCCTGCGATCCCTTTGCTCAATCGTTATTTGAAAATTAAAAGACAAAGACTCTTGTACCAGCTAGTAGTTAAGTAGTTTTTTGTTTTTTAAGGAAAAAACAGGCTTCTACTATTAGGATATTATGATCTTTATTTATATGCACATAATTTGTTGTATTGCCTTATCTGTAAGTGAAATACAAGCAGATATTAATTGAAATAGTTTTCTGATCATGTTTTGTATGAAATAATAGATTAGTTTGTTGTCATTCAGAGGATTCAATCTATCTCAGTCGCGCCTCCTCTATGCAGCGTATAAACAGTCATTTTAATATTACACTTCTGTAATGCATTTACATTTACATTTATGAGATACTTTTATCAAATGCCACTTACAGTGTATTCAGGCTATACATATATTATGTATATAGAATTTTTTTTTAGCCGTATGTGTGTTCCCTGGGAATTAAATCCACAATCTTTTTGTGCTGCTTACGAAATGCTCTGCCACTGAGCCACAAAATATAAATTTAAATAACAAATAACACAATTTTACAATATTTATCAGCTTTCTGCATTGTGCAAAAATTGTGCAATATGCTGTCTCTGTGGTTTCTAGTGGAGACATTTCCTGCTGTCTGATGTGGCTGTGGTTGTGTTGAATGAATGTTAAACATTGCTGTTTGTTATAGCAGTTTTTTTTTTTTATTTTGTTTGTTTATTTTTATTAAAATGTTCTTTTTTTTTACTCAAATTTCTTCCGAATAAAAAAGCAAAAAAAAAAAAAAAAATACTATTCAATTCAAGTTTCAAGTATATTTGTATAGCACTTTTTACAATGCAAATCATTACAAAGCAACTTTACAGAAAATTTTGTTTCTAAATTATTTAGTAGTAGCTTATAAGTGGTGACTGTCAGTTTGTGCGCATATGACAGGATTTTTCAAAAAAATTGATACAAGACAGTCAGCCAGATGATGAACATTATTAACAGCAACTATTATATGATGCAGTTACGCTTGTAGCAATATTTGTTAGTTCTGTTTGTTGTTTCAGAGTTAGCATCATCGGGGGTCCTCTGAGGGTCAGCATCATCTCTTCTCAGGTGTTCTGGATCCAGACTGGAGCTTGTGTAAATCCTAGTTACCACGGGATGAAGATCCCAGCAGAAACAGAGAAACACATAGAGACATCATTATATACATCATATAATAACTCCCTCTTTGAACTGTTGCCATCTGGTCGACGCTACAGAGCACTGAGCACTAGAACGACCAGACACAGGACCAGTTTCTTCCCTCAGGCAATCCTTCTTATGAACAGCTGATAATAACGGCGAACACACTACACTTTATATTTATATACACATACACTTTATTTATCTAACACACATACTTAGTATACACTTAAATTTTGCACATAATACATATGTGCATACATAACTGCATTTTGTAATATACCTGCCTACAATTGTCATTTGTCATTCACTATCTACTTATTAGTAACGGGCGGCATCGACACATAACCGTACTCACCAATCCCCTCAACATCAGCGAAGTTGCCCCGCTGATGTCGATGAATACGGGCAGAGTACGGATTCTTCCATGATCTCTCGATCTCTGAATGGAGATCAGGAAGGAATGGAAGGCTCTGCTGAGCTGGTGGTCTATGTTCAGGGAGAAACTGATCATCCAAACGACCGCGAACGATCTCTCCCTGAGCGCGCCGCCATGGCAACTGAAGTTTGTCAGTGGTGCGCTCCATAACTTCCACCAGCTCTGCGTACACGGGGCAGGATGGCTGACGAGGTTGAGAATCTAAATCATCCTCCTCAGCCATCTCTTGCCCGGCCTGAAGAGCACTCGCTGCAGTATAAGTAGGAGAAAAGTCTCCGTCATCCACCTGCAGCTCACTCTCGTCAGCCGATGCCGCGTCCGAGAGGTTAACGCCCCTCTCGAGACTGTCAGCGAGCTCCATCTGGGAGCCCATGAAGCGCGTCGCCGCTCTGCCTCAGCACGAGCGGGACCCGATCCGCGAGGACCAGACGCTGAACTCTCTTCCCTCGAGAAGAGAGCCTGACGAGACCGGATCGTTCTCATAGGAAAACGCTCACAATTTGCACAGGATGCTCCCTCAAGAGCATCCTGTGCGTGCTCTTCACCCAAACAGTACACACACATCTCGTGAGTGTCACCCGGGGACAAATATCTTGGGCACGGGTCAGCACATTTCACAAAACTTTTAGGACTTGCCTTAGATGTGCGTTTCATTTCTTCGCTGTAAGCAGACGTTTAAATCAGACAAAACAGTCCCTGAAGACGAAAAGGATATTGTCATGGTTTCAAGGCACCCTTTTTATATCCAGGACGCGCGCTCATCATTCAAGCTGATGATTCACGGCTGTCGCCGGTCAGCATGATTGCTGTGAGTTGATATTTGATTTCAGACACCTGTCACACCTGAGGCGTTCCCCCATAGCGTCGTTGACGTATTGTCGAAGTTCCCTTCGAAAGGGAACAAATTATTTTAAATTGTAATAATATATCACAATATTACATTTTTTTCTGTATTTTTGATCAAATAAATGCAGGCTTGATGAGCAGAAGAAACTTCTTTCAAAAACATTAAAAATAGTAATGTTTCCAAACTTTTGGCCTGTACTGTATCCCAAAACTGCACAACTGTAGAGTAAAACATTAATAAAAAAGTGATAATAAAAAATGCGTCTTAAAACTGACATGATTGTACAAAATCACAGTCTGGGGACTCATTTCTACGGGCTGTGTGTTAACCATAGACAGTAAAAGAAATGGACACAGCGACCCCATTGGAACTCAATTGAGACAAGTGAAGCCCATTTTTAGCATTTTTTAGCACTTCCGTTTCTGACGCGCAGACTCAAACGAAGCTTGACGACGGCGAGCTTGAGCGGGGAGTTCTTTGTCGTGAGTGAGCAGGAGTAAGTATTCTGATTAATTATTTTGTATAGTATTTTAAAATGTAACGCCAGTACGCCATATTAAGTTAATTGCCTGCGAGCTTCTCCTCCTATCTGTACGGTAATGCGACAGAGAGTCGAGAGGTTATGACGCAATCGTTAGCCTATTTTTTACAAAAACTGTTTCTACGGGGCCATAATGTAACATAGAAGGTAATGGAGCCCTTTATACATTGTCGTGTATCTTTAGAAATAAATAATGGACAAACAGAGTCTTTAAAAGCCTCAGATGTAAAGTTATTCGCTGTCTAAGTGACGCCAAAATGAATGGGAGTCAATGGGAATGCTAACGCAAGTGAAGTTCTGCTACAAGATGGCAGCCCCCACCCGACTTCAACTTCCGGTCGACTTCCTTGCCGCCTGGTGTTAACAAAAGCAGTGCTGTCTACATTGAATGCGGCGTCGGGCACGCTACACAACAAATTACCAACAACTGATCATGCGCGCGCTCTGTTTCTGACGCACTCCAAGCACTCGATGGGTGGGGGAGGATTGAAATAGTAGCCTATTATTAAAAAAAAATATGTAAAAAATAGGCATTTGCCTATACCGCCTATGCCGCGGGCCGGCCCTGGATGCATGCGCTTTATTTAACGTCTCTTAGACTGTTCAGTAGAAACACCTGCAACTGCAATGATAGAGCTTGGAAAGAGCCAGGACAGTTTTAAAAATAACTCAGGTTGGATTCGTCTGAAAGAAGCAAGTCATATACACCTAGGATGCCTCAAGGGTGAGTAAAACAAAGGAGAATTTTCCTTTTTGGGTGAACGAACCCTTTAATTGAGAAGGAAAAATATAATGTTTTTTTTCCTCACCTAAGGACGTGTCCAGGACGGCAACCTCGTTCTTAATTTATGTGACCTTGTGAAGCCTTGGAAAGAACTCTCCCAAGCTCAAAAGTTGTACCTCCGCATGTATCATGACGGCTGTGTCTGTGAGGTAATAATCCAAATCATACTTTTACAATAATTCACAATAGTTCAGTGCTGATGAAATCCAGTAGCTTCATTTTTGCCCAACAAAATTTACTGCCATTTTGAATGTTGTCAAACATGTACTAATGGTTGTGGCATTTGCATATTTGGCTGTCATTTCTACTTGCAGCCCTTTGTATTAGCTCTGTTATCACGCATTTATTGTATTTTTCCAAGTGTTAAAACAGTTGTCGTTGTGTTATAAGTATAAATATCAATTCAGTCATCTCTCAAACTGTGATCTCTACAGATCTCTCCCTGTACTGGAGCGTCCTGTTTGACCGAGATGGTTCAGAAAAAATGTCTGATAAGAGCCAAAGATTCATTCACTTTTGATGATGACAAGGCTCTTCAGTCTATTTGCCTGCCAGAGAGTGCTGGTGCCGATGTCTGTAAATGGCGAATAATTCTTAATTAACTACAAATGCTCCTAAAAATGATGCCCTGAAGAACAAGTGCATCAGCCATTTGCAGTGTGTGTGTTTGCCCTTTTATTCTCCAGAATGCTTAGCATTTTGAAATAAATTTAAACAATTTAATGAAGCTTTGCAATGCAGTGAGTAAATACATACAAAACACTGTTTTCATGGATGCAATCAACCATTAAACTATTTTGCATGTAAAAGTGTCTTTGTGTAGCCTATTTAATGGGAAATGTAAGCATGTATATATAAATATGGATGTTCTTAGTGGCAAAAGCATTCATCTAGCGGCGACTATCATCGTGTCAGGACCACTGCCCATATATCGACGAGGACACGAAACATTCAGTAGACTTGTTGCTTTAAATGAATGGTTGTTGTCATGGTGTAAAGAACAGAAACTGATATTTGTTAAAAATTGGAATCTTTTCTGGGAGCGTCCTAGGGGTCAAAATATAAATTTAATGTGGGATCTAAAAAAAAATCTTATTGTGATTAAACCAGAAAAATGTAAAGTAAATGAATGAAAACAATTTTTTAAAGTTTGGGCTCATAAATATTAGATTACTCACACCCAAAGCAGTTATTGTAAATGAAATTATCACAGATAATAGTTTTGATGCTAAAACCAAAAGATTACATTGGTCTAAATGAGTCGACTCCACCAAACTACTGTTATAAGCATGAGCCCCGTCAGACTGGGCGTGGCGGAGGTGTTGCAACAATATATAGTGATATTCTCAATGTTACCCAGAAAACAGGATACAGGTTTAACTAATTCGAAATACTTCTGCTTAATGTTACTCTGTCAGACATGCAAAAGAAATCTAATGTATCTCTTGCTCTGGCTACTGTGTATAGACCACCAGGGCCGTATACAGAATTCCTAAAAGAATTGGCAGATTTCCTCTCAGACCTTCTAGTTACAGTTGATAAGGCGCTAATCATGGGAGATTTTAATATTCACGTTGATAATGCAAATGATGCATTAGGACTTGCGTTTACTGACCTAATAAACTATTTTGGAGTCAAGCAAAATGTCACCAGGCTCCACTCATCGTTTTAATCATACACTAGATTTAATTATATCGCATGGAAACGATTTTACTGCTATAGATACTGTACCTCAAAGTAAGTTTTTTGTACCTAGAGATCTCCTCACTTACTGAACCCTTATGTTCTGTTGAGATTCATTATTGTTTTTAGGTTCATATAATCATATAATATTGCCTACAATATATCGTGTAGCAAGGCAGTCTTCAGAACCTTTAATAATAAAATTTTAGGGGACCCCCCAAGAGTCCTTAGTCATTTCGAACCCTGTATACATGTATGTTGACTTGGTAAATGTTACAGAGGAAAAACTGGATTCCATACACTAAACAGCTAAAGTTTAAAAAATAATGTGTGTTGTTGCTAAGAGATAAGTGAAAATAATGTGGTCTAAAAGTTAAATACACAATGTGATTTTCTGTGAAATCTGTCAAATCACATACTGTTTTATTTAGACTGTAAATTGGGCTAAAAATCTGGGCATAATGTGTGTATAATATTTCAACCATCATCAGGTATCAGGGTGTTCAGTTTCTACTCAAACTCTGTCTAGAGATAATAAATGATTTTACCTGCCAGCAGATACTCATCGTTTTGCAGACTGATGCTACAAAAAGTTTGTTGTGACCTTGTGTAGATGACCGGAATTCTCTTCTTGTCTAATGGCTTAAATTTCTGAATCAAAATAATAATATAAATTAATAATAATAATACACACACACACACACACATCCACACACACACACACACATTTTTCTTGTTGAAAAAGATTGTATTGGAAAATAATGTGTCAAGTAGCCTACATTTTCTCACCTCAATAGTTTGGATTTTGTATGCATCTACTTCAGGGAGATGGCTGTTCACCTTTCCAATGACCTTAGCTCGAATCACTAATTGGTTTAAAAAAAAAATCATATTGATACTTGAAAGATTGTTGTTAACCAAACAACACTGTACCCCATTGAAAAACACTGAGACATTTGTCAAAATATCGTCCTTTGTGTTGCACATGGAAAAAGTCATACAGGTATGAAATGACATGGGTGAATAAATGATGACAGAATTTTCATTTGTGTTTGAACTGTCCCTTTAAATAATTTGACACTCCACAAGAAAAGATCTCTTGTTACTGAAAGAATTAAATTAAAATAGAACAGATTGCATTAAATAATGTCATATATTGTCATATACTATAATTTGGAAAAAATTAAGGTTCCATCATTTTACTTTCCATAAACCCAATGTGTAGTACTTAATTCACTGAACTAATGTAAATGAACTGAAATGCAAGATCTTGTAACATCCTAAAGCAGCATAAAAATATACAGATTTGAACACAGCACCTGTTCGTGTTTGATTAGCTATGCATGTGTTTGACGTACCTATATCAGATGCGCAGAAATGCTGTTGAGGGTGTCTCGGTAAACATGTGCAGCCCTCGGTCACCTGTTCGTTCAGTGTCACAGACAAGAAGAACAGCAGCGCTAGAGTCACAGCAGCAGACATACTCTCACTCTCACAGTGCAAGACTAAACTATATACTCAGGCTCTGAAGCAGACACGGCTTGCTCTCTAGATATCTCTAAATCATAGTGGACATCTTATATAGCTCTTATGACTACCACCCATCTAAGCTCAGAAACCTCAACTCATGCACAGTCATCAGCACTCAAGTGTGTTAATGAAGAGTCCAGTTCCACATAACATTCAAAAGATTGAGCAATAACAGAATAAAGAAAAAAAAAAAAAAAACACTTAAGTAGACCATCATCTGGAATCACATTTTCCTTGAGTAAGTAGGAGTTCATAGTACTGTGGAAACACACTGTGACTTTGAAAGCGTTATCCTCTGTCCAAAAAGAGCTTCTGTTGAAAATGAGTTGCAAAATAATGCTGTCAGACTCCCAGTGTAACACAGCTTTGGGCTGATGGATCAATCAGTCATAATGAAACATACATGACTGTACATCCCATCACAGTACAGTTATAAGAGAGCAAAGAAAGAGACAGTGTTGAAAGAGACAACGTCAACCGTCAAATTGTGAAATGTTTATCAAGCAACATGTTTCAAAGCATTGCTTAAGAGACTTTCATCACAAATTCTATCAATATGATGTGGCATAAAAAATGTTTTCCAAATATTTGTATTCTTATTTAAAGCATATGAATTATTAATAAAGCCATATTTGTGGACATATGAATATATGTAAAACTCAGAACAAAATATTTTACTTAATATTACATGCAATCTGTCAACAAAAGCTATTTGTTTTTATAAAACTGACATCAAACTAAACACTTAACCAATGACCAGTGGACTGTTGATATCACGATCCAAAGTCCTGATATCTTCAGTGCAGCTTCTTGATATCAAATCAATTCCCAGTTCTAAAGCAAAACACTTAATCTAGCAGTTCACCCAAAATTAAAGCTTGCATCCAAGATGTTGGTGTAGGTGTAGGTTTTTTCTTCAGTGCAATAGTAAATATATTTTTACCTGAAACCAATACAAAATTGAAACCTGTGGCTCTTAATTATTTTCATCATTATTATCTGTAATCAAGAGCCTCGGGCAAATAAAATGATTTTCACAAAGAAATTGTTATTTTAAACTGGATCTTTTTAGTGAACTCGATGAACCAGGTTCATCAAATTGAACTGAACCATCTGAAACAGTCACTGGCTTGAGCAACAAAGATCTACTGGTTAATCAAAAACTTGAAATAAACCAAATTACAGATGTATATGATACATCGGGGGATCTCGTCAGACAGAAAAATATACTTCAAGTTTATTTTAGGAGTTCAACACACTCTAAGCAAGCTTCTTTCTGTTGGTGGAACAGCACTTCAGTGGTGGTGGTTTCCAGTGGGTTGCACACATCAGGCTGCACTACCCCGTTTGTCTTGCAGATGGCCATCGCCCATGTGTGCTTCAGCACGTTAAAAGAGCTTTGTTACCTAAAATAATATTTGAGCTAAATCTGCCTTGATCTAGTTCCCTTTCGATACTTCACTCATACTGCGTATGGGGAAAAGCTCCTTTTTTCCTCGATACTGAAGCCTTTTTTCAATAACGAAGTGCAACTGCACTGCCATTGGTTTAATCTGTAAACTCTTTAGCTGCGCGAGCCTGTGCCGATGCATCGCGCCAAAGCCCGCAAAAATGGGCGGGGCAAATGGCTATACAAGCAGGCAATCGCCAGAGGAAATCAAATCTTACTCCTTCAGCGACGACTTCACTTCCTGGATCTTTGCTGAACGCCTTCGCCTGGATCGAGCTCTCGCTGTCGAAGAGGCACCGCAGTGGACCAGCTGAGACCGTTCTTGCAGACAGCCGCTTTTAGCGCCGATCTCGGGCCGCCCGCTTCCCGCTTCCGGCCGCTTCTCAGCAATCTCCTGCCGCCATCCGGCGATCACAAAAGAGTTTTTTCCAGCGGTTTTCACCGCTCTAAAAGAGCGTTTCTAACGCCGTTTTAACGGCGGCGGCCATGCCGCGCCACAGCTGTGGCACATGCAGAGCCCCTCTGCATGATGACGACGGCCATGGTGAGTGTGTTTTCTGCCTGGGAAAACCCCATGCTGAGGCTGCACTCACTGAGACTTCATCCTGCTTTTGTGAGAGCATGAGTCTCGCCTCTCTGCGCTTGCGGATTGCTTTCTTAATGAAAAATGCTTTCTTGATGCCCCAGTCTCTCCATCCGGTCTCTTCGGGCCAGCTGTAGAAGGGTTTACAGAGCGCTTCACTGCAGCACAGAAGTCGTCCCAAGCCATGCGACACTTCCTGCCCAAGCGCTCCACCTCTGCCCCGAGTCGCCCCAGGACTACGCCGACTCAGCACCAGAGCAAATCAGTCCCTTCTACCCCCCAGGCGGCGCCCCCTAAGGAGCAGCACCCAGCTCGCCCCACTAGGCGCGCTAAACCGCCTAGATGTCAGGGCCCCCGGCAAAGGATTGTGCTGGACCCGACGTCCTTTAAATCCTCCTGATCGTTGGGGAAGAAAGAGGAAGGGGCAAAGTCCCACCATGGCTGGACCACCCCAGAAGCTCTCTCGCCTGCCTGCTATGCGACCTGGCCCCAACGTTGTTGCGTCCATGCAAAGCACCATTGTTATGGCGAACACAATAAATATTTCACATTTTCAAAAAGAGAGCAGTTTTCCTCTTCCACACTCGTCAGTGTTCAGGCCCCTAATCAGTGGCTTGCCATCCGACACTATCCAGCCTCTTGTCACACGGGCCGAGGCCTGGCAGGCCATCCCCGGAGTGTCCAAGTGGGTGTTGGGGATAATAAAACACGGCTACTCACTGCAGTTTGCCCGAAGACCCCCGCGGTTTCACAGGGTGATTCCCACCTTGGTAGAACTGGACGATGCTCAGGTCCTCCGCACTGAAGTGATGACGCTGTTAAGGAAGGGAGCCATAGAGATAGTTCCTCCCTCAGAAAGGGGATCGGGGTTCTACAGCCGTTATTTCCTTGTACCCCAAGAAAGATGGCGGTCTCAGACCCATCTTAGACCTCAGACACCTGAACCTCTCCCTCATGAAATGGAAGTTCAGGATGTTGACATTGAAGCAGATCCTCACGCAGATTTGCCCCGAGGACTGGTTCTTCTCGCTGGACCTGAAAGATGCTTACTTTCACATCCAGATAGCCCCCCATCACAGACGATTCTTGAGATTCGCGTTCGAGGGTGTGGCTTACCAATATACAGTCCTTCCCTTTGGGCTGTCTCTAGCTCCCCGCACTTTCACGAAGTGCATGAACGAGGCACTTTCCCCTCTGAGACAGATGGGAATCCGCATTCTGAACTATCTCGACGACTGGCTTATTCTAGCCCAGTCACGAACCGAGCTAGACCACAACAGATCCGTGCTCCTGAGCCACTTAGAGTGCCTAGGACTCAGGGTCAATTTCACCAAGAGCTCACTGCTCTCCAGCCAACGTATTACGTTCCTGGGAGCAGTTTTCGACTCAGTCAATATGAGGGCGGTCATATCACCAGAGCGCACTCTGTTACTTCAGCAGCTCACGGCCTCTGTCAGGAACAAAGGCTGTTTCCCTCTGAAGTTTTTTCAGAGGATGCTAGGGCTGATGGCTTCCGCCTCCCCAGTTTTACAGCTCGGCCGCCTACGAATGCGGCCCCTGCAATACTGGCTGAAACTCCGGGTCCCACCTCATGCTTGGCGGCACGGCCGCTTTCGCATCAGGGTCAACCAGGCCTGTGTAGCAGCCCTGGAGCCTTGAATGAACCCTGTTTGGTTCAGTCGTGGAGTACCCCTATAGGCAGTTTGCAGAAGGATGGTGCTCTCAACAGATGCATCCAACCTGGGTTGGGGTGCTCCGTGCGAGGGCAGACCAGCCTTCGGCTCGTGGTCGCACAAGAAAAGCCATCTCCATATCAACTGCCTCGAGATGCTGGCAGTGGAACGAGCTCCTTCAATCCTTTCAGGTGATCCTGGAAGGGCGCCACATCCTAGTCCGGTCAGACAGCATGGCAGTGGTGTCCTACATAAATCACCAAGGCGGCCTTTCGTCCAGCCGCCTCTGCACACTGGCAAAGCTCCTCTTGGAATGGGCATTACCCAGGTTGCGATCGCTCAAGGCGACACACATACCTGGCAAGACGAATCTAGGAGCAGACATGCTTTCGCGGAGCATTGTCCATCCCCAGACGGTTCTCAAAATCTGGGAGATTTTCGGGAAGGCAGAGGTCGACCTCTTTGCCTCAGAAAGCAACTCTCATTGCCCAACTTATTTTTCAAAGGAAACAGATGCGCTGGCCCAGCCTCCTCCTTTATGCTTTTCCCCCGATCACTCTGATCCCTCAGGTCATCAGACGAGTCAGGGAAGACGGGCACAGAGTCCTCCTAGTGGCCCCACTCTGGAGGAGCCAGGTTTGGTCCTCGGAGCTATTCAGTCTTTCCATGAAAGCCCCATGGCCGATCCCCCTGAGGCGGGACCTCCTCTCTCAGGCCAACAGGATGATCTGGCATCCACAGCCAGAACTCTGGGCTCTGCATGTATGGTCCCTCGATAGGAGCCTCTGAGCCTCCCCGGGGACGTGCTACACACCATTGCTCAGGCAAGAGCCCCGTCTACAAGATGCCTTTACGCCCAGAAATGGTCAGTCTTCGTTGACTGGTGCTTAGCACAAAACATCTCCGATACTGTCATTTCTCCAAGAGCGGCTAGACAAGGGTCTCACCCCTTCCACGTTCAAGGTTTACGTAGCAGCAATCGCAGCATTTCATGCTCCTATTGCTGGCCAATCTGTGGGTCGAAACAGCCTCATTGTGCGTTTCCTGAGAGGTGCTAGGCAGTTCAAGCCCCCACATCCTCTCACCGTTCCCACTTGGGACCTTCACACGGTCCTTGGAGCACTCAAAGGAACTCCCTTTGAACCGCTGTGGTCAGCTGACCTTCGGCCCCTAACGCTCAAAACCGCTCTGCTACTTGCTCTAGCATCGGTCAAGCGTGTTGACGATTTGCAGGCCCTCTCGGTGAGCCCTGCATGCCTTGAGTTTGGGCCCAATGACTCGAAGGTCATTTTAAAACCCAGGCTTGGCTACGTCCCTAAAGTGCTCTCGACGCCATTCAGAGCACAGGTAATTTCCCTCTCTGCTCTGCCTCCGTTGTCAGGTGAGCGAGAGCTGGATTTACTCTGCCCAGTGAGGGCTTTGAGGATATACATTGAGCAGTCACAGCTGTTCAGGCCATCTGACCAGCTTTTTGTCTGCTTTGGTGGCCGCACCAAGGGGTCTTCAGTCTCAAAGCAACTCCTCTCGCGTTGGATAGTTGAAGCTATCGCTCTATGTTACTCCTTTATGGGCCTTGAGTGCCCCATAGGAGTAAGAGCCCACTCTACTAGATGGATGGCCTCTTCATGGGCCTGGTCTAGTGGTGTCTCTATCAAGGACATCTGTGAGGCGGCCGGGTGGTCCTTGCCGTCCACTTTTGTCAGATTCTATAACTTTGATATCCCGACCTTGCATGCTCGGGTTCTTTCGGTTTGATACGACGGCCTCTAAGACTGCTCCCCAGGCGCCGCAGCATAAATGGCTGCCCACTGCTCCGGGTGTGTGTTCACAGTGTGTTTGTGTGTTCACTGCTCTGTGTGTGCACTTCGGATGGGTTAAATGCAGAGCACAAATTCTATATGGGTCACCATATTGAGTATGGGTCACCATACTTGGCTGAATGTCACGTCACTTTCACTTTCACTCCAGCAGACTCCGTCATCATACCTACTCCAGGGAGCTAGCTCCCTCTTAGCAGTGTAGCCTCAAGGGTTCGATGGCTCCGGCTCTCTCACTTATCCTCTGGACCCCAGGGTGTTCAAGATAAGTCTTGTCGTTCCCACCGTGGCACGGCGCGGTTGAATTCGTTTCCGCAGTATGAGTGAAGTATCGAAAGGGAACGTACTCGGTTACGAACGTAACCTCGGTTCCCTGAGATGCAAAATGAGTACTGCGTAATATGCTGTGCCACGAGGCTGCAGGTTCAGTGTCGTCGCTTCAGTCGTATAATTACAGATTAAACCAATGGCAGTGCAGTTGCACTGCGTTATTGAAAAAAAAGCTTCAGTATCGAGGAAAAAAGGAGCTTTTCCCCATACGCAGTACTAGTTCCATATCTCAGGGAAATGAGGTTACGTTCGTAACCGAGTACGTTCTCTTCCTGGTAGAAGTCACTGGAGGACTACTTCAGGCAGTATCTCAGGCGGTCTGAAGATCACACATTGCTACCCCTCTGAGGAACCAACTTCCCAGGGACCCCTAAATTCTCTAGCACTCCACAACTAGTCGAGCCTCCCAAGGAACATGCTGGGAGCTCTAAATGGAGTGTACCACCCATATCCTTTGAGAGTCCTCTCGATGACTGGATGTCACCAAACCTTTAGCCTGTGGTCAGACCTTATTTTTCTTCGGCAGGAGTGCCCCTAGAGCAAGTCCCTAGGCATGATGTGGTACACGCAGATGCCTTCACCACTGGTTGATAGGCCACGTAAAACTGCCATGCAGTGTTAGGGGTTTGAAGAATCCCCAACTATATTGGCACAACAAATGCCTCGAGTTGCAAGCATTATGCCTTGCCTCCCGTCACTTGTCGCAACTTGCCCACTGTCTTCTCCTTTGGAGTCAGAAGCATCCGATGTCGCTTTGTGCCATTCTCATTCCTGGTCTGCTCAAACACACAGCCGATGAGCTGTCACAAGGTGCACTCCCGGGAGAATAGATATTCCATTGCCTGACGGTCCAGCTCATTTGAAGACGTTTCAGAGAGGCTCAGGTAGACCTGTTTGCCTTTCCAGGAACCTCTCACTCTCAATTGTTTTCTTCCCTGACCGAAGTAACTAGGCACGGACACAGTGGCACACAGCTGGCTGTGGGCACAGCACAAGTATGCATTTCCTCCAGTGAGCCTTCTTGCACCCACACAGAAGGCTCACTGGAGGAACACCCACACACTGGTGCGCTGTTTTGTATTTATTTTTGAATATTAAAGTGTTTTGATTGTGCGCCGGTTCCAGCCTCCTTCTTCCTAATGTATATGGAGTTTCAATATCGTTACATATATATATATATATATAACAAACATGATTAATAATTTGATATGGCTTTTGGAGCAAGGTTGCCACCATCTTGCATGTGAGGTAACGGGGTTGGTTCACTCCGATGGCCAGTGCAGTAATATAAGCATGTCTTTCCATTTTGAACACACAAATGTTATTTTAACCATAATTTGGATGAATATCCAACATCAAACTGTCTATATGCTAATTTTTGTTAGTGGTATCCCAAACATTGTAATATAAACAAACAATTCTTCATACAATATCATTCATGTTGCATTTTATTGTTATGTGAGACTATTAAGACATATGTATTTCAATGACTGATTCACCAGTTGTATGTCTTATTTTATGTTTATCTTCCTCAATAAAGTTGATCATTCTCAAGTTTAACCCTCTGGAGTCTAAGGGTATTTTTGGGGCCTGGAGAAGTTTTGTCATGCCCTGACATTTGTGCTTTTTTCAGTTTCTTATAAATATCTAAATGGGTAAAGTCTAATCTCACTGTAATCAGCACAAACTGGGCTATAATAATATGTGAAATGCATGTATGTACATGATTGTGTTTTTGAGAAAAAAAATATTATGCGTGGTTAGTGAAAAACTAAAAAACCTGAATAAGGCCATAAAACACATAAAGAACAATGGTTCCCGGGATTTTGTAGATAGTACAAAAGCTTGTAGCCTAGAATATTTATTTCTAAATGATGTGAAAATCATCCCACCCAAAAACAATTTTCTATGTCACTTTTTGTTGGTAAAAGTCATATGCGAGAGGGCGTGAACTATCATGAATATCATTGTGATTTACACCTGAGAAGACAAAGGCCTGCATAATGAGCTACATAATGAGCCATTCAGTCAACTATGCCACTGAGAGGGAGGAGTTACAAGAAAGAATGTGAGGACAAAAAACAAATGTATATATTTTTTGTTTATTATTTAGACTATTTAACTATCACACAAAATAACATTAGAAGTTAGCAAAAATACAGAAGACACAATCAAGGTGAAACTGCAAAAAAGTCAGTTTAAATATCAAAGTATTTTAAGCCAGTCAAGCATGAGACAGTATATAATAGATTTCAATGCAGTACTTACATGCTGTGATAGACCTTTTCTGAAAGTGATTTAAATGTGTTACTCATGGGTTGTGAACGTTTCTGTTCATACCAGCAGCGGTACATACACACACAAAGCCACACCTCGGCTCGGACACCATGTGAGTAGGCTACCAAATTAAACTTTCTTTCACGCCTTCATCAGCAAATACACACAAAGCACGTCGAGGAGTATCCATGTAAACAAGTATTTTTCCGATCTGCACTTTACCCCAAACCAGCAGGTTCACATCTTCTTTAGCCCCTAATAGGTCCTACTGCTCGGCCCCATCGCCATAAATATGCTCTAATGAATAGGGAATTGCACCAACTATGGATTTAACAGTGCTTTCAATGTCATCTTCTTCCATTACAAAACAAAACAAGTGTGTGTTAAAAATGTATAGAAATGCATATATGTTACTGCACTGGCCATCGGAGTTAACCAACCCTGTGACGTCACACGCGGTGGTACTGCAAAATGGCAGCGATTTTGCTCCAAAAGCTTTTTTCTTTAAAATCTTTACTGTAACGGATTACAAACTTCACAGTCATGGGAAAAAGGAGGGGGGAACCGGCAGACATTCAAATCAAAACTTGAAAAACAAAATAAATGCAAAACAGCGCAACAGCCACTTGTGGACGACTGTCACGCACAAATAAAAACCAAACACAAAATAAAATCCAGGCCTGGTCTTCTCTCATACTTCACTGTCTTCGCACCTCTTTTGTATCCTTCCCGATCTCCTCTGTGGGACTCGAGATCGGTGAGTGGACCAGGTGTCGCTCATTTCCCTATTACTCCACCGGCCTCATTCCATTCCCAATCGTCACATTTACATTAATCAAATTTGTTATGTATTTTTTTATTAAAATGTAAGTTATTTTCCTAAACAATGCAAAATTGACTGACTGCTTCATTTCTAATTTAAAGTCTGCATCGCTGCAGTATCTGTGAATCACGACCCTGACGGCAAGATGATGTACTACACTTGTTGGTACCCTGTGCCTTGTCAAAACAGAATTAGGGAAAAAAGCCTTTCTGGTTGCAGCACCTTCTGCCTGGAACCTTCTTCAGAAATCATTGAAAATGACTAACTTTATTTCTTATAGACAGTTTGTTTCAACTCTGAAGAACGTGGAGCAGGTGAACATTGGTCAGTGTAATTGTTTATAAAGTTATATTAAGCCTTATTCAGCACTGGGTCTTGTGATATATATATATATATATATATATATATATATATATATATATATATATATATATATATATATATATATATATATATATATACAGTGGGGCTCGAAAGTTTGGGCACCCCTTGCAGAATCTGTGAAAATATGAGAAATTTTCAAAAAATAAGAGAGATCATACTAAATGCATGTTATATTTTATTTAGTACTGTCCTGAGTAAGATATTGTGCATAAAAGATATTAACATTTAGTCCACAAGACAAAAAAAATGCTGAAATTATTAAAATAACCCTACTCAAAAGTTTGGGAACCCTTGGTTCTTAATACTGTGTTCTGTTACCTGATGATCCTCGACTGTCTTTCTGTTTTGTGATGGTTGTGCATGAGTCCCTTGTTTGTTCTGAACAGTTAAACTGAGCAGCGTTCTTCAGAAAAATCTTTAAGGTCCTGCAGATTCTTCAGTTTTCCAGTATCTTTGCATATTTGAACCCTTTCCAGCAGTGACTTTATGATTTTGAGATACACCTTATCACACTGAGGACATTTGAGGGACTCAAACACAACTATTTAAAAAGATTCAAACACTCTCTGATGCTCCAGAAGGAAACAAGATGCATTAAGAGCTGGGGGGTGATCGATGGCATTTTGGCATTTTGTTAGGGACCCCCAATTCCTTAGTATCGACGTGATGGCGAAAATGACTGACTGAACGGGAATGTCTCGGTTACGTATGTCACATCCTATCGTCACTGTGCCACCACTGAGTGAGAAGAGATTTGTTTTTAGAAAGAGTCTGTCTGAACTCCGAACGTTATCAGGAAGGCTATTCCAAAGTTTGGGAGCCAAATGTGAAAAAGCTCTACCTCCTTTATGTGACGATCGTTGCCCAGAGAGACACTGTCCCTGAAGATCACCAGTGACTTGATTCTGTCCCTGAAGATCACCGGTGACTTGACTCTGTTCCTGAAGATCACCGGTGACTTGGCTCTGTCCTTGAAGATCACCAGTGACTTGACTCTGTCCTTGACGATCACCAGTGACTTGACTCTGTCCTAGAAGATCACCGGTGACTTGACTTGACTCTGAAAGGTCAACAGTGACTAGCCTTGACTCTGGAAAGTCGATGGTAACTAGCCCTGACTCTGGAAGGTCAATGGTGACTAGTCCTGACTCTGGAAGGTCAACGGTGACTAGCCCTGATACTGGATGGTCAACGGTGACTAACCCTGACTCTGGAAGGTCAACGGTGACTAACCCTGACTCTGGAGGGTCCATGAGCACCTGACTCGACTCTGGAGGGTCAACCGGAACCTGACTCAACTCTGGAAAGTCAACGGGCACCAGACTCGACTATGGAAGGTCAACAGGAATCTGACTTGATTCAGGAGGATCAACTGGAACGTGACTCGACTCTGGCAGGTCAACAGGAACTCGCCCTGACTCTGGAAGGTCAACGGTGACTAACCCTGACTCTGGAAGGTCAACGGTGACTAACCCTGACTCTGAAAGGTCAATGGTGACTTGACTCAACTCAGGAAAGCCCACTGTAGCTGCCATCCTCTGCAGTGACTCCAGGCTGGTGGCCACCTTGTGCAGTGGTGCTGGGTTGGTGGCCATCTTGTACTGTGGTGCTGGCTCAGCAGACGTGATGTGAACATTCTCTGGATCGGCAGACGTGACGTGAACACCCCTGAGAATCTCTAGGATCTTCGCTGAGCTGGTGGCCATCTTGCACCGTGGCACTGAGCTGGTGACCACTTCGTGATGTGGCACTGTGCTGGCGTCCATCTTGCCTCATGGCATTGGGTTGACGGCCATCTTGTGCAGTGTCTCTGGACCTGCGGCCATCCTGGGCAGTGGTGCTGGACCGGCGGCCATCTTGTGCTGTGACGCTGAGCTGGCGGCCATCTTGCCTCGTGGTGCTGAGCTGGCATTCATCTTGTGCTGTGGTGTTGGGCTGGCTTCCATCTTGCCTCGTGGTGCTGGGTTGTCGGCCATCCTGTGCAATGGCACTGTGTCGGCGGCCAGTCCAAAATGAACAAATAAACAAAAGAGGGAACAGGAAAGGAAAAGGAACAGGAACTCGGAGGACGAGAAGACAAGGAGGAATCTCGGAAGACGAGAAAGCTGGACATACAAACGGTAAGGACTCCTTACAAACAACAGGAAAAGACTGGTATTTAAAAGGAGGCTAATGACAATAAAGTGACTGCACCTGGTGCAATTAACAGGAGTGCAATTACTGTGATGACATGACAAGACTAGAGGAATACTAGTGCCTACGGTGAAGTGCCTAAGGGGAAGTAAGTCCACTAGTGGACACCCAGGGAAACAAAGACCAGACAGCGTGACACTTTAGCAGACTTTGCTATCCTAGGAACTACCAAAAGTCCAGCATTTTGTGACCTTAGGGAGCAAAATGTATTGTAACGTGGTATGAGGCTAGTTAGGTACGCAGGAGCTAAACCATTTAGGGCCTTATAGGTAAGTAATGATAATTTGTAACTTATACAGAACTTAATAGGTATCCAGTGCTGTGCATATTTTCTTGACCTGGTCAGGACTCTAGCTGCTGCATTTTGGACTACCTGTAGCTTGGTTATTGAAGATGCAGGACAACCACCTAGAAGTGCATTACAATAGCCCAGTCTAGAGGTCATAAATGCATGAACTAGTTTTTCTGCATCAGAAACAGATAACTTGTTTCGTAGCTTGGCAATGTTTCTAAGATGGAAGAATGCAGTTTTTGTAACATGGGAAATATGATTTTCAAAAGACATGTTGCTGTCTAATATAACACCCAGATTTTTGACTGTAGAGGAAGTAACTGACATCCGTCTAGTTACAGATTGTAATCCACAAAATTATGTGTACTGTTTTTTGGTCCAATAATTAATATCTCAGTTTTTTCCGAATTTAATAAACGAAAATTATTGGTCATCCAATCTTTTACATTTTTAACACACTCTGTTAATTTAGATAATTTAGAAGTTTCATCTGGTCTCATTGAGATATATAGCTGAGTATCATCAGCATAACAGTGGAAACGAATCCCGTATTTTCTAATAATATTACCAAGGGGCAACATGTATATTGAAAATAGAAGGGGACCTAGGACAGATCCTTGTGGCACTCCATGTTTTACTGGTGATAAATGAGATGACACCCCATTTAAATAAACAAAATGGTAGCGATCGGACAGGTAGGATCTAAACCATCGTGGAGCCTGCCCTTGAATACCTGTATAGGTTTGTAATCGATCTATGAGTATGTCATGATCTATGGTGTCGAACGCAGCACTAAGATCAAGTAAAACTAGAAATGAGATGCAGCCTTGATCTGACGCAAGGAGCATGTCATTTGTAATTTTAACAAGTGCAGTTTCTGTGCTATGGTGAGGCCTGAAACCTGACAGAAATTCTTCATACAGATCTTTTTTCTTTTTTTTTTCAGGAAGGAACTCAATTGTGCAAACACAACTTTTTCTCAAATTGTAGACATAAATGGAAGATTTGAAATAGGCCTATAATTTGCCAGTTCACTAGTATCTAGTTTTGGTTTCTTAATAAGAGGCTTATAACTGCAATCTTGAATGGTTTTGGGACGTGACCTAAAGATAACGACGAGTTAATAATATTGAGAAGCAGTTCTTCGGCTACAGGTAACAGCTCTTTCAGTAATTTAGTGGGTACAGGATCTAATAAACACGTTGTTCGTTTAGATACAGTGATAAGTTTATTTAGCTCTTCCTGTCCTATAGTTGTAAAGCACTGCAGTTTATCTTTGGGTGAGATGGATGAAACTGAAGTGTTAGACGCTGTTGAATCTACGTTTGCTATTGTATTTCTAATGTTATCTCTTTTTTTTTCAGTGAAGAAATTCATAAAGTCATTACTATTTAATGTCGGTGGAATATTTGAATCAGGTGGCATCTGGTTATTTGTCCATTTAGCCACTGTCCTAAATAAAAACCTTGGATTGTTTTGGTTATTTTTATGAGATTATGGATATGCTCTGCCTTAGCATAGGGGTTTATAGCTGGACATACTGTTTTTCCATGCAGTTCTAAAAACGTCCAAATTAGTTTTTCTCCATTTGGATTCAAGACTACAAGTTTCTTTCTTGCGAGAGTGAGTATTACTGTTATACCATGGCACCGTAAGTTTTTCCCTAACCTTTTAGTGCCCATGTTGTCAGTCATTTTGTCGTTTTTGTTTTTTGACGTATGATATCTATATCAGTAAGATCGATTCCATGTGATATAATTAAATCTAGTGTATGATTAAAACGATGAGTGGAGCCCGGTGACATTTTGCTTGACTCCAAACGAGTTTATTAGGTCAGTAAACATAAGTCCTAATGCATCATTTGTATTATCAACGTGAATATTAAAATCTCCCATGATTAGTGCTTTATCAACTGTAACCAGAAGGTCTGAGAGGAAATCTGCCAATTCTTTTAGGAATTATGTATACGGCCCTGGTGGTCTTTCATTTGGTTTTAGCCAGGTTTCAGTCAAGCAGAGTACATCAAAACTATTAAACTATTTGGGTGGGAGTGATCTAATTTCTATGAGCTCAAACTATAGATTTTTTTTTTTTTTTTGTTAATTTAACTTACATTTTTCTGGTTTAATCACAATAAGATTTTTTTTAGATCCCACATTAAATTTATATTTTGACCCCCAGGACACACCCAGAAAAGATTCCAATTATTAACAAATATCAGTTTCTGTTCTTTACACCATGACAACAACCATTCATTTAAAGCAACAAGTCTACTGAATGTTTTGTGTCCTCGGCGATATGTGGGCAGTGGTCCTGACACGATGATAGTCGCCGCTAGATGAATGCTTTTGCCACTAAGAACATCCATATTTATATATACATGCTTACATTTCCCATTAAATAGGCTACACAAAGACACTTTTACATGCAAAATAGTTTAATGGTTGATTGCATCCATGAAAACAGTGTTTTGTATGTATTTACTCACTGCATTGCAAAGCTTCATTAAATTGTTTACATTTATTTCAAAATGCTAAGCATTCTGGAGAATAAAAGGGCAAACACACACACTGCAAATGGCTGGTGCACTTGTTCTTCAGGGCATAATTTTTAGGAGCATTTGTAGTTAATTACGAAGTTTTCGCCATTTACAGACATCGGCACCGCCACTTTCTGGCAGGCAAATAGACTGAAGAGCCTTGTCATCATCAAAAGTGAATAAATCTTTGGCTCTTATCAGACATTTTTTCTGAACCATCTTGATCAAACAGGACGCTCCAGTACAGGGAGAGATCTGTAGAGATCACAGTTTGAGAGATGACTGAATTGATATCTATACTTATAACACAACAACAACTGTTTTAACACTTGGAAAAATACAATAAATGAATGATAACAGTCAGAGGCTAATACAAAGGGCTGCAAGTAGAAATGACAGCCAAATATGCAAATGCCACAACCATTAGTACGTGTTTGACAACATTCAAAATGGCAGTAAATTTTGTTGGGCAAAAATTACAGCTACTGGATTTCATCAGCACTGAACTATGGTGAATTACTGTAAAAGTATGATTTGGAATATTACCTCACAGACACAGCCGTTCTGATACATGCGGAGGTACAACTTTTGAGTTTGGGAGAGTTTTTTCCAAGGCTTCACAAGGTCACATAAATTAAGATTGAGTCTGCCGTCGTGGATACTTCCTTAGGTGGAAAAAAAACATTATATTTTTCCTTCTCAATTAAAGGGTTCGTTCACCCAAAAAGGAAAATTCGCCTTTGTTTTACTCACCCTTGAGGCGTATATGACTTGCTTCTTTCAGACGAATCCAACCTGAGTTATTTTTAAAACTGTCCTGGCTCTTTCCAAGCTCTATCATTGCAGTTGCAGGTGTTTCTACTGAACAGTCTAAGAGACGTTAAATAAAGCGCATGCATCCATAATAAAACGTGCCTCTCATGGTTCTGGGGGTGAATAAAGCCCTCCTGTAGCAAATCCATGGGCTTTTGTAAGAAAAATATCCA
This sequence comes from Carassius gibelio, assembly GCF_023724105.1. Taxonomy (NCBI): domain Eukaryota; kingdom Metazoa; phylum Chordata; class Actinopteri; order Cypriniformes; family Cyprinidae; genus Carassius; species Carassius gibelio. Next base: position 5,890,005 of record NC_068406.1, read on the forward strand.
TACTTCAAACATTATAAACACTTTTCTCTCACTTCCGGTATCTGTCATACGTGGAAGCCATTCCAGGACATCAGAGCTTAGAAGTGCCAGGACAATTGTTAAAAATAACTCTTTTAATTCGTCGGAAAAAAGAAAGTCATAAACACCTAGGATGCCTCGAGCCTAATTTTCATTTTTTGGGTGAACGAACCCTTTAGTTATACAGTTAGAGTAATTTTTTTTGTACCTAGAGATCTCCTCACTTACTGAACCCTCATGTTCTGTTGAGATTCATTATTGTTTTTAGGTTTGATGTCCTGAATAATATTAGACTTTTCTTTGAGGATTTAGGGTTAGTCTTTTAATTAATATTGAAGTGTGTCATCAAGTTCATAAGTTTCTTTTTTGAGCTATTAAAAAGGAACTTGAGGCTTAATTGATCTGACTGGAATACAGATAAAATCTTAACAAATTATATACATGTATGTTGACTTGGTAAATGTTACAGAGGAAAAACTGGATTCCATACACTAAACAGCTAAAGTTTACAAAATAATGTGTGTTGTTGCTAAGACAGAAGTGAAAATGTTGTGCTCTAAAAGTTAAATACACAATGTGATTTTCTGTGAAATCTGTCAAATCACATACTGTTTTATTTAGACTGTAAATTGGGCTAAAAATCTGGGCATAATGTGTATATAATATTTCAACCATCATCAGGAATCAGGGGGTTCAGTTTCTACTCAAACTCTGTCTAGAGATAATAAATGATTTTACCTGCCAGCAGATACTCATCGTTTTGCAGACTGATGCCACATGAAGTTTGAGAGCTGTAGATGACCGGAATTGCCTTCTTGTCTAATGGCTTAAATTTCTGAATCAAAATAATAATATAAATTAATAATAATAATAATAATAATACACACACACACACATTTTTCTTGTTGAAAAAGATTGTATTGGAAAATAATGTGTCAAGTAGCCTACATTTTCTCACCTCAATAGTTTGGATTTTGTATGCATCTAATTGAGGGAGATGGCTGTTCACCTTTCCAATGACCCTAGCTCGAATCACTAATTGGTTAAAATAAAAAATGATACTTGAAAGAATGTTGTGAACCAAACAACACTGTACCCCATTGAAAAACACTGAGACATTTGTCAAACTATCTTCCTTTGTGTTGCACATGGAAAAAGTCATACAGGTATGAAATGACATGGGTGAATAAATGATGACAGAATTTTCATTTGTGTTTGAAATGTCCCTTTAAATAATTTGACACTCCACAAGAAAAGATCTCTTGTTACTGAAAGAATTAAATTAAAATAGAACAGATTGCATTAAATAATGTCATATATTGTCATATACTATAATTTGGAAAAAATTAAGGTTCCATCATTTTACTTTCCATAAACCCAATGTGTAGTACTTAATTCACTGAACTAATGTAAATGAACTGAAATGCAAGATCTTGTAACATCCTAAAGCAGCATAAAAATATACAGATTTGAACACAGCACCTGTTCGTGTTTGATTAGCTATGCATGTGTTTGACGTACCTGTATCAGACGTGCAGAAATGCTGTTGAGGGTGTCTCGGTAAACATGTGCAGCCCTCGGTCACCTGTTCGTTCAGTGTCACAGACAAGAAGAACAGCAGCGCTAGAGTCACAGCAGCAGACATACTCTCACTCTCACAGTGCAAGACTAAACTATATACTCAGGCTCTGAAGCAGACACGGCTTGCTCTCTAGATATCTCTAAATCATAGTGGACATCTTATATAGCTCTTATGACTACCACCCATCTAAGCTCAGAAACCTCAACTCATGCACAGTCATCAGCACTCAAGTGTGTTAATGAAGAGTCCAGTTCCACATAACATTCAAAAGATTGAGCAATAACAGAATAAAGCTAAAAAAAATAAAAAAAAAAACTAAGGTCCATCATCTGGAATCACATTTTCCTTGAGTAAGTAAAAGTTCTTAGTACTGTTGAAACACACTGTGACTTTGAAAGCGTTATCCTCGGTCCAAAAAGAGCTTCTGTTGAAAATGAGTTGCAAAATAATGCTGTCAGACTCCCAGTGTAACACAGCTTTGGGCTGATGGATCAATCAGTCATAATGAAACATACATGACTGTACATCCCATCACAGTACAGTTATAACAGAACAAAGAAAGAGACAGTGTTGAAAGAGACAACATCAACCCTCAAATTGTGAAATGTTTATCAAGCAACATGTTTCAAAGCATTGCTTAAGAGACTTTCATCACAAATTCTATCAATATGATGTGGCATAAAAATATTTTTTTTTTTCCAAATATTTGTATTCTTATTTAAAGCATATGAATTATTAATAAAGCCATATTTGTTGACATATGAAAATATGTCATAAACTCAGAACAAAATATTTCACTTAATATTACATGCAATCTGTCAACAAAAGCTATTTGTTTTTATAAAACTGACATCAAACTAAACACGTAACCAATGACCAGTGGACTGTTGATATCACGATCCAAAGTCCTGATATCTTCAGTGCAGCTTCTTGATATCAAATCAATTCCCAGTTCTAAAGCAAAACACTTAATCTAGCAGTTCACCCAACATTAAGGCTTGAATCCGAGATGTTGGTGTAGGTGTAGGTTTTTTCTTCAGTGCAATAGTAAATATATTTTTACCTGAAACCAATACAAAATTGAAACCTGCGGCTCTTAATTATTTTCACCATTATTATCTGTAATCCAGCGCCTCGGGAAAATAAAATGATCTTCACAAAGAAATTGTTATTTTTAACTGGATCTTTTTAGACCAAATTACTCAAATTACCAAATTGGTAGATCCGTGGTGATTTGACTGGGTTCAGGAAGATCAATGGTGACTTGACTTGACTCCTGAGGTCTAACTGTGGTAGTGCTTGACTCATGAGCGTTAATGGTGATTTAACCAGACTCAGGACGGTCAACGGGGACCGGTCTCGACTCCAGAGGGTCAACGGGGACCTGTCTCGACTCCAGAGGGTCACCTGTGGCTGCTATCTTGTGCTGTGGTGCTGGGTGGCGGCCATCTTGGGCAGTGGCTCTGGCCTGGCGGTCCACCTGTCTGGAGACACAGCTCTAGAGTTGGCCATCACACCTGGAGAGACAGGGGTGGCTGGGGTATCCCACTGAGACTGATGTTGTACGTAGATACATGGTGAACCCCCAAAAAACCAGGATATCCAGCTCCTTCATCTCCCACTCAGGCATAGAGTTATCCAGACAGGCGTTAAAAAGGTCTTTAAGTGCCTTATCATTGTACCCCATTCCTACCACCATGGTCCAGAACAATTGCTCAAAACCACCCACCTCACTTCCCTTTTGACGGAGGGTAGTTAAGTGCGAAAGTCTCCCCATCCACTCCTCCATGGTGGCTGGGGAACCGATATGAAATTCCACACCGCTGGATCTGGGCATGATGGAGTCCTTCTGTCACGAATGCACACAGGAAACAAGAGATCCAATTGCAGTGTTTTAATATGATAATCCAAAAATCATAATCCAAAAACAGGCAAGAGGTCATAACACAAAATCAGTCCAGAAACAAGAAGAACACAATAAAGCCGGGTGACGGAAAACACGGACTCCATGAAACAGATAGAAAACAGACTGGTTTATATAGATAGGTGAAGACAATGAAAGTGGAGACAGCCTAGTGCAATACCAGGTGTGCAATTAACAGTGATGAAAGGGACAAAGGCTTGTGGGAAAATGTAGTGCCTGCAGTGGGGTGACTATGGGGAAGGGAGACCACTAGTGAACACCCAGGGAAACACAGACCAGACACTGTGACGAAGTGTCAGTTCACCCAAAAATCAACATTTTCAACATTTACTCAACCTTGAGTTGTTCTAAACCTGAATAAATGTATTTGTTCTACTGAACACAAAGGAGTATATTTGGAATAATGTTAATAAACAAGCTATTCTTGGATCAAACTATTCACTTCCATAGTATTATTTCTATATGGAAGTGAATGGGACCCAAGATTTGCTTGGTAACAAACAATCTTCGAAATATCTTAATTTATAAGTTTTTAAGTGAACTTTACATCATACTTTAAGTATACTACCAGGTCCCTATTTAGGTTTTAATGTGTATATATTCTGTTGAATGATGATGAATATGATGAATATCTGAACATACAAAACATCCAAAGAAAGAACTAAGAAATCTGCTTGTAAACAAAAACATTTTATTCAAGCTTCATGCATTATTTTTTTTTTTATTATTGGATTCAGAATGATAATCAAAATGTAGATGGAGTCCATCAACACCCCACAGCTTGACTGTAATTATTACCTCTTCATTGGTCATTTTATTCCATAACTTTACAGTTTTATGCTGTTTCATGTCAGATGATGCGGTTACATCTGCTAGTATCTGGTGTTTCTTTTTTCTTCTCCACTTGTTTTTTTTATTTATTTTTTTATTTTTTTTTATTTTTTGGAAAGTCTGTGCAGAAGATATGTATTAGCGCCCTCTATCGTGTAATAATAAAAACAGAGATTCTAGGAGTATAGCTCAAATATTTTTGAATTTTTGTAAGTATAAGTCAAGTATAATTCAATGTCATTTTAAGTATATTTCTGAGGAGTACATAAAGCCCATTTCTGAGAAGTACATTATAAGTAAACTAAAGCATACTTTCCTATTTTTACTTTAAAAGTATACTAATAGCACACTTGAATAAACTTATTTTTCGTAAGGGTTATCAACAACTTCAGCTTATCAGCTAAATATAATTCCTGCCCAATAGGAGTGTTATCGATAAATAAATAGTGTAAACAATGTATTTTGTTAGAGCACATAACTGTAACATACCTGTTTGTGGATATATTCTGATGAGACATCGCCTCCGAGTCTTCACTGGAGCATCGTTTCTGATTTTTTGGTGGTTTCTTTAAGTTTAAGGCTTTTCGTTATAACCAAAGCTGATGAGCTTCTTCTTCCCTCAGAGGGGCATGCAAATTATAGGGTAATCCCATCCACATTCAGCTCTGGAGCGTGGATTACGGTCTAAACAAACGTCTTGCAGGTATTTTTTCCTCTTGAACCAGCTATTATGACATCTAAACAAACTAAACAAAGTATGCCAGTTTTTCTTTGGTCCATATTAAAAGTATACTGGCCTGTAACACAGTACACAGCGAGATGACTCCCCTGTACTCTTCTCCCACAAAGACCAGCAGCTTGTGGAGCTCCAGCCCTCATGTTACTCGCTCCATTTCACTCACAGACCTCTCTGCCTTAGGGCCATCATACAAACTTCTGTCCAAGGCAGCGAAGAACTTATCTTGAAGTTCTCCTAAACCTAAACCTAAACCTAAGGTTGTGGGTTTGAGTCTTGGGCTGGCAATACCACGACTTAGGTGCCCTTGAGCAAGGCACTGAACCCCCAACTGCTCCCCAGCCGCCGCAGCATAAATGATGCTGTGTGTGTGTTTGTGTTTGTGTGTGTGTGTAATTGTAATTGTAAAAACTTTTATTGTCCCCCATAGGGGCAATTTGTTCTGCAGCGTGATATCACCACATACAAGACAAACACATACACAACATTAGTAGCACATTGGAAAGTTATAAAACTTATATTTCTACCTCCTTCTATTTACAGTGAATTAAGCACCTTAATCGCATATGGAACAAACGAAAATTTTAATCTGTTAGTCTTGGCTAAAGGGACCCTGTACAAAGATCCTGAAGGGAGGGTCTGAAATGAATCGTAGAGAGGGTGAGATGCATCAGATATAATGTAACGCACTTTCTTTATCACCTGAATATCAAACAAATCTGACAACTCAGGCAATTTCACACCCAATGCCTTACTGCAATTGTTTACAACCTTTAATAGAAGTTTTTTCTGTTTGACCTTTAAAGAGGCAAACCAACAAATCATTGAGAAAGTTAAAATCGATTCAATATATGCCTTATAAAAAGCAATCATCAGTGTCCTATCAATATTAATTTCGCCAATTTCCGTAAACAATAAAGTCTTTGTTGGCTCATCATGCACAATCTATTAGTATTCTCTGCAAAATTTAATTTGTTATCGATGATAGTACCTAGGTACTTATAACTATCAACCAATTAAATCATCTGATTATCAACAAAAGTACCTGGAACTGCTGCCTGATTTCGCCGCAGGTCAATACACATGTCCGTGGTTTTCTCAGCATTCGTAAGTAGACCAGCCTCACGACACCCATTTGCAAAATAATTAACAATTGGCCCATGTTCCCTCTCCTCACCAACCAACAAACTCACAATAACTGTATCATCAGCAAACTTAAGAATATACCGATTCTCAAGCTGACTACGACACTCATTTGTGTATAGGATGTAGAGGAGAGGAGAAAGTACACACCCCTGTGGGGAGCCAATGGATGTGATTATGGGATCTGACAGCGCTCCATTAACCCTTACCCTTTGAGACCTATTTGTAAGGAAATCCAGCAACCAAGCAGCCATTCTTGCATCCACACCAAAACTTGACCTAAGCTTGTGAACCAACAAATTTGGTCGAATCGTGTTAAACGCAGATGAAAAATCTACAAATAATAACCTTGCATGGTTACTACTACTCTCCAGATGTTTATATAACAGGTCCAATAAGGTCAGCGTTGCATCCTGCACACCTCTTCCCGCCCTATAGGCAAATTGCATCGGGTCGAGAAATGGAGTAGTTTTTTCCAATAGTACCTCCTTTACTAATTTCTCAAATACCTTCATTATAAGCGAGGTCAAGGAAACCGGTCTATAATCTGTCAAGCTTTTAGGACAGTTATTTTTTGCAACTGGAGTAATAATAGACTCTTTCCAAAGTTTTGGTACATACTGAACCTCAAAAGACCAATTAAAAATATAAGTAAAAATAGTGTGTGTGTGTGTGTGTGTGTGTGTGTGTGTGTGTGTGTGTGTGTGTGTGTGTTTGTGTGTACACGTACGTATGCAAGTGTTCACTTTGGATGGGTTAAATGCAGAGAATGAATTCTGAGTATGGGTCCCCATACTTGGCTGTATGTCATGTCACTAAATAAATAAGATATATTTACATACAATTGTTGTAATTGACTTTATGTAATTACAATTTTCCTATATTTTAGTAGATTATCTAATTTAGCATATTATCCACTTGTAGAATGAGTCTGTAATGTTATTTTAGAGATGAGCAGCTACATCTCATGCAGTCATCTCTTACAGTCAGCATGATGCATCTCAGACGGCCATACGACCAACCTATTGCAAAACATGAATGTAACTTTGCTGTGGCGAGAGATAAAAACACACCGTTGGCAGGTTTCTTAATCCCAGCCATTTTTAAAATGTCATTGTTGCTCAGTTTTTTTTAAGCCATTACTTATTTTAAGAAATACCATGGTTAAAAACATTGATAACATATAATACAGATAAAATGCTAAATTGTTGGGGGTTGGTTACAAGTGTTGGAGTGGGGTAAACAGTTTACAATTTTACTTTTTATGTTTTTATACTGTTTATTGTAACTGTTTAGTTAATATTTGTTTTAAAAAAAACAGCAGTGAAAGTTACTAAACTAAAAATTAAAATAATAAAAATCACAGAGTAATTGAGTAAAAAGGCTATTTTTATACCCATTACACTTACACTCTAAATGTTCTTAGTCTCTGGAGATTTGCGGAAAATGAAGAAACTCAAAAAAGAAGAAACTCATGCACTTCTGACCGCAAAATTGAAAATTTGCATTGTTTTTTGTTTTTTTTTACATTTACAGATGGAGAATATACCTATGCATTGTAAGTTATGCATTAAGGAAAACAGCACATCTCAAACACATTAAACAGCACTTCTCTGTCAGCCTAACAAGCAGCCTTTCTGTCAGAGCTTCTAACGGATTGAACTGAAACTATAAACTACTGGCTGCTAGGAGAGAAATAAAATAGAGAAATTCTTTAAATGCAAAGCAAACAAACACATTTTTTTAATTTGTCTTCATCTTTTTCTGTTGCTTGTTTTGAATACTGTGCGTGGACTGGGGCGTCACTAGGTTTTGCATAGTTTAGAGTGACAAATCGTATAAGCATATTTTTTAGGTCAAAATGTGTAGCCGATACGCAAAATGTGTACATGTTGGCAAGTCTGCACTAAAACAAACCCAACACAACAACAAGAACATGAAAAACGAACATGAAACAACACATTTATTAATCTGTTGATGTTAGTTATTAAAAAGGCAGTCATTCAGAGTTTGTTCATGTTGTTAGCCACGTTCTACTTGAAGCAGCGCTGCACAGAATGATCACTGTATGACATCAAAGCGAGAGTGATTCGAATACACTGGATCCGTGTGCTCTCTTATTGCTCTCGCGGTACTTTGATGTCATACAGTGATCATTCTTCGAGTCAAACGCACCTGTTCTTGCTTTAGGTGACTTAGCGGTGTCTGAATAGTGGCCAGATGTGGGGTGATGAAATCATCATTTCACAAAATATATGGATTGGCTCTACACACAAAAGTGCAGTGGTGTGGCTTTCAGATTTATCCACTCTGGGACCTGGTTTAAAAAATAGCATTTTCAAGCTTCTTAAATGCCGGATCCATGTGGATGGGGCCTTAGTTATGTTTTTGTCATTTCACCTAATTTTCCTCTTTGTTTTTAGTTAGTTATTAATTTCACCTGTGTTCTATTAATTAAGTCATTATTCCCTTGCCTGCTTTTGTTCCTGGGGTGTATTCCAGAAAGCACAGTTAACTTACTGTCAGCTATACCCTGAACTTTCAGTTGATTAACCCCAAACCTTGCATTACTCTCAAATCAAATCACTTTTATTGTCACATCACCACAGCACGTGTCTTGATGAGTGAAAATCTTGGGAGCTTGCTCCAGACAGTGCAGAACAATTTACATGTACTGTATAATGTGCAATATACACATAAGCCTGATTCAGACAGTAATTGTTTCTCATGTGGACGTATGTAAAAATAAATGTATGTATCACCTCAGTGATAAAACTCATGGATGGCCATCTATTCACAGTGGATGAGTGAGTTCTGTGATAATACGAACCTGGGAATGCGTTGCTCACGTGACTTGCAAAATCACTTAATTCTCTGCTGTAAATAAAATTTATTTTATTTACAAAATGTATTCTTCTTATTTTGTAAGATGCATTTAAAATTAGTTATTATTATATAAAATCTATTCTTATTATTAAGCATATTTTATAATATATGATCATTATTATTATTTGATTATTTTAATCTCCTGTTTAAAAAGACACACTATAGCAGTGCTTTAAGTGGCCCAAAAGAGGTGCCGGTACTCTCCTAATTTATTAACGTGGGGGGGGGGGGGGGGTTGTCTGTGGTGTTGGGTGACGGGATGGGGGGCTTATGATATTAGACTTCGTAGCCTATAATAAAAGATAATGAATTTCATACCTTAACTAAACACATTTTTATTCAAAGATCAACCGTCTGTCATTACTCTTTAGTCTGCCACAAGAAACAGCAACATTAAAATCATGTAAAAAAAACAAAACAAAAAAAAAAACAACGACTGTTGTAACAGTGCGTAAATCAGACCTTTCTTTAACGTTAACGTTAATAAGCTTAAACGAAAATAACGAAATAATTGTGTAGCGGAGTGTTTTTTGTACACAGTGCCCCGAACTGTCAATCACTCCTGTGCGCGTGCATCACTGTTCTCCTCGCAGCTGCAGCAACTTGCGCTCTCTTCATCAAGCTTTAAAACAAAAAGGGGACAAAAATATCATATTGTCTTTGTACATAGGCTATAGATTAATTAGATAAATGAATATCTAAATTTGTGCCTTGCCGTCTACGGTATTTTTTTAGAACTTAGAAAAAAGATGCTGCAGCCAATGAGCAGCCAGCGGGGGCTGCGGGACGACTCAACCTCCGCAGACAGTTTTTACTGTTTATCAGACAATGAATACTCAAGATTTTGCTTTAGTATAATTTTCGGCCACGTTGAGTTGTTGATACTTAACAGTGGGAAAAGTGACACATGTGCTATTCACTTGTATAACTTAAGGGTGAATGGGTAATGTAGTGTCTGCTCTCGGATGGATAAATTTGGAAGCTTGCATTGTGAAGGGCGCTCTGAAAATCGGCAGTGCAGGTAAAAAATTAAAACCTCTATTAAAACAGATGTCCAAATGAGCGTACCGGTACGCCTAAATCACGTTCTGGGCGCACGGAGAGGTGGCGGTACGCTCAAGAGCTATATTTGGAAGTGGCGGTACTGAGCACTGAGTACCGGCCCACTTAAAGCACTGCACTATAGTTATAATTATACGCGTTATACATTCCTCGACAAAAATCTCATCACCTGTTCAAGTTGTAGGAACAACAAATTATAGCTGATCATTTGGAATCAGAAGTGGCTTATATGAAAGGCAAAGGCCTCTAGATTATGCCTATTTTACCAAAATAAAATCTTATCATGCCTTGATTTTTAATTATTCAATTAGGACAGAAAGGTCAGACTTTGCTTCGACAAAAGTCTTGGCACTTACAGTTTTTTTCAATCGCTAACAAGCGCTTAACCATACTTCAGATACTTTTTCTAAACTCTTAACACAGACTCACACCTACAAAACACAATTGGCCAAATGGATAATTTTCTTCTCAAAAACACATTTTGTTAAATATATACTAAATTTTCATTTCAAAATAGACCACATCTTTCTCTGCACACACCAACTTTACCAAAACACTGGAAATCTGACTCAAAATTAAATTATTCTGTCAAAGAATAACACTTTTTTTCACCTCACAAGGTACATGCAGTCAATCAAAGTACACCAGGTTTCAAAATACTGGCTATTGTTGACATTACAAAAACTGCATAGACTTTCCAGTCTCAGTTTTACAGGTATTTGCATGCTGAACATGCAATTCACTGTTTTACACTAAATTTCTTGGTTAGGAACTGTATGTCCAAATGTACAGTAATGTTCACATTCAAAAGCATTCCAGTAAAAAGCTATTTTTTTTTCTTTACTGTTTACTGCAGTAGGTACAGTAGAAATACGGTATGATAGAACAGAACAGGCTCGACAGTATTGCTTACAGTGAACAAAATATCCATGAAACACATAAGAGCATTCTGAACAAAAAACAACAACAGCAAAAAGCCCAGATAAAAAGGGGGGGGGGAGATAAAAACAATCTCTCACTCCATCTCTCACTGCTCCTGCTCCTCTCACTGATCATGCTCATAATCCTCTCACTGCTCCTGCTCCTCTCACTGCATCTCTCACTGCTCCTCTCACTGCTCCTGCTCCTCTCACTGCATCTCTCACTGCTCCTCTCACTGCATCTCTCACTGCTCCTCTCACTGCTCCTGCTCATCTCACTGATCATGCTCATAATCCTCTCACTGCTCCTCTCACTGCTCCTGCTCCTCTCACTGCATCTCTCACTGCTCCTCTCACTGCTCCTGCTCCTCTCACTGCATCTCTCACTGCTCCTCTCACTGCTCCTGCTCCTCTCACTGCATCTCTCACTGCTCCTCTCACTGCTCCTGCTCATCTCACTGATCATGCTCATAATCCTCTCACTGCTCCTCTCACTGCTCCTCTCACTGCTCATGCTCCTCTCACTGCTCATGCTCCTCTCACTGCATCTCTCACTGCTCCTCTCACTGCTCCTGCTCCTCTCACTGCATCTCTCACTGCTCCGCTCACTGCTCCTGCTCCTCTCACTGCATCTCTCACTGCTCCTCTCACTGCTCCTGCTCATCTCACTGATCATGCTCATAATCCTCTCACTGCTCCTCTCACTGCTCCTCTCACTGCTCATGCATCTCTCACTGCTCCTCTCACTGCTCCTGCTCCTCTCACTGCATCTCTCACTGCTCCTCTCACTGCTCCTGCTCCTCTCACTGCTCCTGCTCCTCTCACTGCATCTCTCACTGCTCCTCTCACTGCTCCTCTCACTGCTCCTCTCACTGCTCATGCTCCTCTCACTGCTCATGCTCCTCTCACTGCTCCTCTCACTGCTCATGCTCCTCTCACTGCTCATGCTCTTCTCCCTGGGCCCCTTGCTCTTACTCTTCCTCATTCCATACATTACAATTATGTTTCTGTTTCCAAAAATATCACTCTTCAAAGTCCTCCTTTTATTGTATAAGTGTCAATGTAATAGAAAAAAATAACCCCTGCCATTGACTCTGAGCCAGATTGGAATCAGTTGTGGATGGCCCAATTTACACAACATAAATCAGCTAAGATATATTGTTTTTTAACTGATATCATTGCAGAAGCAGAGGTTTTTATACTGTATCTAAGGTTTGGAACATTGTTTTTGCTATTGTGGGATGTTGTGTGTTACAGTTTTTCTCAGTCGCTTTGGTACATTTCTCTAATCATTCTTGAGATTTGCAAAACAGTAAGTGCATTTCTCAAAACAACTCGTACAAATATCAAAACACAATGGATTACCTGCAAAAGCCAGTCTCTTGCTCAAAATCCTTAGTTCATCTCTCAAAAATAAATATCTGTGTCAATGAACATGTCAGTGCCATCAGAATGTCAAGTCCTTGTGTCATAGTTTACGGATAAGACAGTCAAATTGCTTAGTCATGTTGTCAATTTAACAGTGGAGGGATGTTCTGATGTAAACTACTGTATTGAACAGTATGCCATATGCTTATGTATGCCATATATCCATTTCAAAACTGCACATTTACACATTACTGTTTGTGGGATGTTGATTGAAAGAGACTGGATAGAATTCCCAGTTACACTTTTACTAGTGGTCTGACCAAAAAAATAAAAAAATAAAAAATACTTTTACAATGCCATTGTGATATAGAAAAGGAAATATGGGAACAAAGATGAAAATAATTCCATTTTCAGAATTTGTAACTCTTGTGTTGTCTTCTGTCTATACAGTATAAGCTTTCCTACTGAAGATTCATGAGATGAACCTTTGAGCTATTTCAGAGAAAATGTTTATCATTGGTTTATCATCTACATTCTCTTCATTAGTCAAGATTCACTTGCACAATTCATGCCAAATTGACAAAACATCTAATAATAGTGTGTAAAAATACAAATAAAAAGTGTGCTTGGCAGTTTATGACAACTAGATTAACCATTTTGCATTTAATGACTTATACGATGAACTAAAGACTAGATGTTTTGAGGGGTAAGACTATTGCACAGAAAACTGTATAATACATTTTGAGCAACATGACATTAGCAACTGATAATGTAGGAAACCGCAGATAAATGTGCGTAATCAATTGCATGAATGTACAAAAGCAATCGCAACTTGTTCAAAAGAATGAGAAACTGGTTTTATGATGTGTATTAATGACTAGATGATGTGGAGGTTGTACAAGTAGTTTTGAAAATTTCATTTCTGTTTTGAAAAATGCACCAAAGTGACTGAGAAAAACTGTAACGTTTGTAAATACTACAAAAACGATCCATAATTTTGTTGGGAGGTATAGCTTGTCTGTTCAGAAAATGTAAGCATTGTGGGAATGTGTTCAATGACTCCATATTGTGTGAAAACGACATGAAATGTGTGAATGGTATGGCCACAATAGACAGATGCTGTGCTAATTGTGTTTAGAGTTTTGAAAATGTGACAACTGCTTGGACAAATGCTTGTTAGCGACTGAAAAAAACTGTAATAGAAATAATGTACAGCACAGGGCATTAGGTCATGGTGCAGTGGAAAAAGATTTAATATTTTTTATGACTCCCATGAGTTTGGAGGACTGAATCCGTATGTCCCGGCAATGACTCAAATAACTTATTAAAGTCATCTGGAATGACAAAGAAAGCATTTTTGCAGGACTCGCAGAGTTCAGCAAGATTATTTGGTTTCATCTTCAACGCCTCCTCCTTCATCTTACCCAAGACATGCTCAATATTGTTCATGTCTGGTGACTGGACTGGCCAATGCTGGAGCACCTTGACCTTCTTTGCTTTAAGGAACTTTGATGTTGAAGCTGAAGTATGAGAAGGAGCACCACCCTGCTGAAGAATTTGCCCTCTTTTGTGGTTTGGAATAAAATTGAAAGCAAGAATGTCTTGATACCTCAGGCTGTTGATGTTGCCATCCACTCTACAGATCTCTTGCATGCCCCATACTGAATGTAACCCCAAACCATGATTTTTCCTCCACCAAACTTGACTGTTTTCTATGTGAATCTTTGGTCCATCCAGGTTCCAATAGGGCTTCTGTACTATTAGCATTGATTAGGTGTGACGATCGTGCACCAGGAAAACACGAGGAGAGGGAGATCCAATTGCTGGTACGTTTATTAGATAAAAAGGGTAATTCAACACAAACAGTCCAAGGAGACAAACAAAACAAAAGAGGGAACTGGATGGAACGGACAGGGAACTCGGAGGGCGAGAAGGCAAGGGTAAGTCTCGGGAGATGAGAACATAAGTACACGAAGGGTAAGGACTCCATACAAACAACAGGGAAAGACAGGTATTTATAAGGGGACTAATGACAATAGATTTCCTGCACCTGTGCGATTAACTGGAGTGCAATTACTGTGAAGACAGGACCAGATTAGAGGAATTATAGTGCCTATGGTGAAGTGCCTAAGGAGAAATGAGCTCACTAGTGGACACCCAGGAAAACAGAGACTGACAGCGTGACATTACCCCCTCCTCCACGGAGCAGCTACCAGATGCTCCACCTGAAACCCAGGGAAACCCAACAGATGAAGAAGCTAGGAGGGAGGTGGAGCGGCGGAGGACTTGGGGAGGGACGGAGGGCCAGAAAACATAGTACACAGAGACAGGAGAATGGGAAAATAGAGACAGGAGAACCAGGTAGAATGGGAAAACAGAGACAACACACCCAGGTAGAATGGGGAAATAGAGACAAAACAACCAGGTAGAATGGGGAGACAGAGACAAGACAACCAGGTAAAATGGAAAGATAGAGACAAGAGAAGTGTAACACAAAACAATGAGTTCAGGAGGGTGGTGGACCGGTGGAGGATCAGGGGGAGGGACGGAGGGCCAGGTCCAAAGAAGGAAACAGACAGAAAGACAAAAGAAAACAAAAATACAAAAACATAGGTCCACGTGATGCCCACCAGTGCGGAGCAGACGACCACCACGTCCTTGTGGTCGAAGCCGGAGTCCCCCAGTGCAGGGTAGAAGACCACCACATCCTTGTGGTCGAGGCCCGAGTCCCCCAGGGAAGAGAAGAAGACCACCAGGTTCTTGTGGTCGATGCCGGAGTCCCCCAGGGCGGAGCAGAAGACCACCACATCCGTGTGGCCAGACCAGCGGGAAGACGAAACTCTGGTAATCCAGAAGATTGGTGCTGACCTGACTCTGCTCATGAGGAATATTGGTGACTTGCATTTGTTCATGAAGATCCCCGGTGACTTGACTCAGTCCTTGAAGATCCCCGGTGACTTGACTCAGTCCTTGAAGATCACCAGTGACTTGACTCTGTCCTTGAAGATCACCAGTGACTTGACTTGACTCTGAAAGGTCAATGGTGACTAGTCTTGTCCCTGGAAATTCCCTGGTAGCTAATCCTGACTCTGGAAGGTCAAAGGTGACTAACCATGACTCTGGAAGGTCAATGGTGACTAACCCTGACTCTGGAGGGTCCACGAGCACCTGACTAGACTCTGGAGGTTCAACCGGAACCTGACTCAACTCTGGAAAGTCAATGGGCACCTAACTCGACTCTGGATGGTAAACAGGAACTAGCCCTGACTCTGGAGGGTCAACGGTAACTAACCCTGACTCTGGAAGGTCGACGGTGACAAACCCTGACTCTGGAGGGTCCATGAACACCTGACTCGACTCTGGAGGGTCAACCAGAACCTGACTTGAATCTGGGGAATCTACTGAAACGTGACTCGACTCTGGAAGGTCAACAGGAGCCTGACTTGACTCTGGACAGTCAACTGGAATTTGACTCGACTCTGGAAGGTCAACAGGAACTAGCCCTGACTCTGGAGGGTCAACGGTAACTAACCCTGACTCTGGAAGGTCGAAGGTGACTAACCCTGACTCTAGAGGGTCCATGAACACCTGACTCGACTCTGGAGGGTCAACCGGAAACTGACTCAACTCTGGAAAGTCAACGGGCACCTGACTCGACTCTGGATGGTCAACAGAAGCCTGACTTGCCTCTGGACAGTCAACTAGAATTTGACTCGACTCTGGAAGGTCAACAGGAACTAGCCCTGACTCTGGAGGGTCAACGGTAACTAACCCTAACTCTAGAAGGTCGACAGTGACTAACCCTGACTCTGGAGGGTCCATGAACACCTGACTCGACTCTGGAGGGTCAACCTGAAACTGACTCAACTCTGGAAAGTCAACGGGCACCTGACTCGACTCTGGAAGTTCAACAGGAATCTGACTCAACTCAGGAAAGCCCTCTGCAGTGGCTCCGGACTGGCGGCCATCTTGTGCAGTGTTGCTGGCTCCGCAGACGTGACGTGAACAGTCTTGGGAATCTCTAGGATTTTTGACAGCCTGGAGAAATAATCCCAAAATTTCACTGCTGCCATTTTGGGCGTAGGCGCTGAGCTGGCGGCCATCTTGCAGAATGCAGACATATCGCTGGATCTCAGGGATGGAGTCCTTCTGTGACGATCGTGCACCAGGAAAACACGAGGAGAGGGAGAGATCCAATTGCTGGTACGTTTATTAGACAAAAAGGGTAATTCAACACAAACAGTCCAAGGAGACAAACAAAACAAAAGAGGGAACTGGATGGAACGGACAGGGAACTCGGAGAGCGGGAAAGGCAAGGGTAAGTCTCGGGAGACGAGAACATAAGTATACGAAGGGTTAGGACTCCATACAAACAACAGGGAAAGACAGGTATATATAAGGGGACTAATGACAATAGATTGCCTGCACCTGTGCGATTATCTGGAATGCAATTACTGTGAAGAAAACCAGACTAGAGGAATTATAGTGCCAATGGTGAAGTGCCTAAGGAGAAGTGAGCTCACTAATGGACACCCAGGAAAACAGAGACAGTGTGACATTAGGATGCAGTTCAATAGAAGATTCATCTGAAAAATCAACCTTCTGCCACTTTTCCACAGTCCATCCTACCTGCAACCTATGGACCTTGGCAAATGCAACATGATTTTTAAGTTGTTTTCTGTTTAATGCTGGTTTCTGAGCACTAAATCAGCCATTGAGACCACTGTGTGAGAGAATTCGACAAACTGTTAGATACAGAGGTTTCTAGTGACCAGTTCTTATGTAGCTCTGATGTAGTTGGGGGTTGGCCCTGGACTGTCGAACAAGCAAACGATCCTCTTGAACAGTTGTCTAACAGGCTCTGCCTGACCTTGGCCTGTCATGAGCTTCACCAGTTTCTTCAAATCTTTTCCTTATCTTCTCAACTTGATATTTAGATACATTAAAGATGTCTGCCACCTCAGCAGGAGACTTGGTTGGTCTTCAGGCTCTTGATGATCAGCACTTTGGTCTGTGGTTGAATCTTTGGCATGCTGTCAAAGGTCAGGATGCATTTCAAATGAAGGTTGTGTGTGCTGGGGTTCTTCTTCTACACACCTGGGAATGTGTTAATTACAGTATTTGTCACAGGTCTAATCTGTGATTGGTTGAATCCTTTAAAGATGTGACAAGACTTTGTCTAACCAAAGTCTGACCTTTCTGTCCTAATTAAATAATTAAAAATCAAGGCATGATAAGATTTTATAATGGTAAAATTAGATAATCTGACAAAATAACATAATCTAGAGGCCTTTGCCTTTCATATAACCCACTTCTGATTTCAAATGATCAACTATTAGTCAAGTTATTATTAAGTTGGTTTGAGAAAGCCAACTTACTGAAATCCTATTTAAATTATTATTATTCTTTTTCTTCTTTTTCTTTTTATTCTTCTGACCCAAAATTTTCAACTCTAACTCCTCTAGACCTTTAACTCTACAAACTCCAAACTCGGGTCAGACTTTCATACTGTTCTGACTTGGTGTGCTATATCTTTTCAGACTGATTTGACTTTCAGTTTTCTTAAAAATTAATATTAAAAATCTTTTTTTTTTTTTCAAAAAACATAGACTTACATTGCAGAGTGCTCAAATTGAGTCAAGACTACGGTGGCCCATTAGTGCACAAGCCAAACATTCAAATCTAAACTCCCTGAAACCCCTAGACTCAATTAAACTACCATTCTATGTCAGTCTATCTATCTATCTATCTATCTATCTATCTATCTATCTATCTATCTATCTATCTATCTATCTATCTATCTATCTATATCTTCAAACATTTTCTTGCTTTCTTTCTTCCTTTATTTCTATAGGTCTATCTATCTACTCATCTAATATTTCTAATCTATCTATCTATCTATCTATCTATCTATCTATCTATCTATCTATCTATCTATCCTAGTAACATGCTACTAATGTTAGAAACATGCTAATCAAATGCTAATAATGCTAGAAACATGTTAACAACATGCTGTGGAATGCTAGTCAATGCTAATCATGCTAGAAACATGCTAATCACATGGTAATCATGCTAGCAACATGCTAATCATGCTAGAAACATGCTAGCGACATGCTAGTCGAATGTTAATAATGCTAGAAATATACTAGCAACATGCTTTCAAGATGCTAATCATGCTAGAAACATGCTATCAAACATGCTAGTCACATGTTAGTCATGCTAAAAACATGCTAGCAAAATGCTAATCATGCTAGGAACATGCTAGTAACATGCTAATCATGCTAGCAAAATACTAGCAACATGCTAGTCAAATGCTAATCATGCTAGAAATATACTAGCAACATGTTAACAAGATGTTAATCATGCTAGAAAAATGTTAACAACATGCTAGTCGCATATTAATAATGCTAGAAACATGCTAGCAATATGATAATCATGCTAGAAACATGCTAGTCACATGCTTATAATGCTAGAAACATGCTATCAAAATGCTAATCATGATAGTAACATGCTAGTCGCTTGCTAATCATGCTAGAAACATGCTAGTGAAATGCTAACAACATGCTTATCATGCTAGGAACATGCTAGCAACATGTTAGTTGCATGTTAGTCATGTTAGAAACATGCTAGCAACATGTTAATCTTGTTAGAAACATGCTAGTTACATGTTAATCATGCTAGAAACATGCTAGAAACATACTAATCAAGCTAGCAACATACTAATTGCATGCTAATCATGTTAGAAACATGCTAGCAACATGCTAATCATGTTAGCAAAATTCTAGCAGCATGCTAATCATGCTAAAAACATATAAGCGAAATGCTAACAACATGCTAATCATGCTATAAACATGGTAACAACACAGTCCACCATGAAAATTACTGTAAGGGTTTAAACAAAAATCTCATATTTGTTGAGAAAATTCAATAGCATGTAAAAAAAAAGAAGCCTATGAACATTTGTATTTTTAGAGTGTTTATTTTTGTACTTCATGTGTATATACACAATACAAGTGTATTTACTGTACATGTAGAGTAACTGACAAGAGTAACAAGATTTCACTTTACATTTCATATTTGTGTATTACCACAAATACACAAACAACAAATAACATTCATGGGAAAAAAAAACTCTGACTCTTCTATTTCCACCTCTTCCTCGATTATTTCTTCCTCTACCACCTATATATATATATATATATACTCCCAAAGTTGATTGGTTACGTAAATGGTTAAATGGTTGATTCATATTAGAGGTAATTTGCAATTAGATGGCGAATGCAATTAGAGGTCATGTGCCAATTTAGCAGACATTACAAATAATGTCAATGTCAGATATATTTTAGAATATACACTCATGTATACTAATTATGATAACTGAATAGATCGTTTTGAATGTGATGGCTTACACAATAAAAAATGTCTGAGAAGTTCTGAAGTGTTTGACAGTGTAACTGAGAATCGAGTCTGATATATGATATTGATTGAAAGAGACTGAATAGAATTCTCAGTTACACTTTAACTAGTGGTCTGACCCCAAAAGAATTATAGAAAAACCCTCTACAATGCCTTTGTGATATAGATAGGAAAAAGAAATATGGGCACAAAGATGAAAATAAGTCAATTTTCAGAATTTGTAACTCTTGTGTTGTCCTCTGTCTATACAGTATAAGCTTTCCAACTGAAGATTCATGAGCTGAACCTTTGAGCTATTTCAGAGAACCTGTTTATCATTGGTTTATCATCTACATTCTCTATTAGTCAAGATTCACTTGCACAATTCATGCCAAAATGACAAAAAGTCTAATACAGTTTTTCTCAATTGCTTTGGCACATTTTTCGAAACAGTCTTAACATTCTCTAAACTATGAGTGCAAATGTCACAACTGTTTGCAGGAACTTCAAAATTTTATAGCATGTCTGCAAAATGTAGTTACTCACCCAAAACATTTAATTCATGCTCCTAACCTAGTTATTGTGTCAATAATTTGGCCGAAGCCACCAAAATCTAAAGTGTTTTTGTCATTGTGTGACCCACACTGGTCAAAATATTTAGTTGTTTTTTCACCACAACAGTCAACCATGAAAATCAAGGGTTTAAACAAAAATCTCATATGTTGAGAAAATTCAATAGCATGTAGAGAAAAAAATGTCTATGAACATTTGTATTTTTACAGTGTTTATTTTTGTACTTCATGTGTATATACACAATACAAGTGTATTTACTGTACATGTAAAGTAACTGACAAGAGTAACAAGATTTCACTTTACATTTCATATTTGTGTATTACCACAAATACACAAACAACAAATAACATTCATGGGAAAAAAAACTCTGACTCTTCTATGTCCACCTCTTCCTCGATTATTTCTTCCTCTACTACCACCGCGTATTCTTACACGAGCATGTTGCTGCAGTGCAGGGTTGTGAACATCCTCCATTCTCATAAACTTCTACAGCAGTGATTGTGCTGTGGGCAATCTATATATATATATATATATATATATATATATATATATATATAATCCCAAAGTTGATTGGTTACGTAAATGGTTAAATGGTTGATTCATATTAGAGGTAATTTGCAATTGGATTGCGAATGCAATTAGAGGTCATGTACCAATTTAGCAGACATTACAAATAATGTCAATGTCAGATATATTTTAGAATATACATTCATGTATACTAATTATCATAATTGAATAGATCGTTTTGAATGTGATGGCTTACACAATAAAAAATGTCTGAGAAGTTCTGAAGTGTTTGACAGTGTATGTGAGAATCGAGAAGCCATATGCAATTATTTGTTGTCCAAACTGCAGACAGTTGTATGTACTCTTTGCACACATGTGCCAAAGCATTTGCAATTTGCTCAAATCAATAAAAAATTCCAATCTGATGTGAAAAAGAAGCAAATTGTTCAGAGATCTGAACTTAATGTTTTGGGAAATAAAAAAATCATTTGAGAACTGAGCCAAAGCAATTGAGAAAAACTGTAATAATGTGTAAAAATAAAAATAAAAAGTGTGCTTGACACTTTATGACAACTAGATTAACCATTTTGCATTTAATGACTTATACGTTGAACTAAAGACTAGATGTTTTGAGGGGTAAGACTATTGCAAAGAAAACTATATAATACGTTTTGAGCAACATGACATTAGCAACTAACAATGTAGAAAACTGCAGATAAATGTACATAATCAATTGCATGAATGTACAAAAGCAATCGCAACTTGTTCAAAAGAATGAGAAACTGGTTTTATGATGTGTATAAATGACTAGATGATGTGGAGGTTGTACAAGTAGTTTTGAGAATTTCATTTCTGATTTGAGAAATGCACCAAAGTGACTGAGAAAAACTGTAATCTTTTAGCAGATGCTTGTATCCAAAGTGACTTACAAATGAGAACAATAGAAGTAATCAGACCAACAAGAGAACAACAACAGTATACAAGTGCCATGACAAGTCTCAGTTAGTCTAGAACAGAACACATAACCAGGGGAAAAAAAAGAATATGATAGAAAAGAAAAGAAAAGAAAAGAAAAGGTAAGTGCTAGTATTAGTTGGTTAAGTGCTGGTGAAAAGATGAGTCTTTATAATCAGAATAAGAATAGATGTTTTTTTGAAAATGAGTAAAGACTCTGCTGTAAGAATTGAGATTGGAAGGTCATTCCACCAGCTGGGCACAGTCCAGGAAAAGGTCTGTGAGAGGGATTTTGAACCTCTTTGGGATGGCACCACAAGGCGTCATTCACTTGCAGAGCGCAAACTTCTGGAGGGCACATAAGATTTAACTAGTGAGTTTAGGTATGTTGGTGCCGTGCCAGTGGTCGTCTTGTAGGCAAGCATCAGTGCTTTGAATTTGATGCGAGCGGCTACTGGTAGCCAGTGTAACCTGATGAGGAGAGGAGTAACATGAGCTTTTTTTGGCTCATTGAAGACAACCCTCGCCGCTGCATTATGGATCAGTTGCAGAGGCTTGACAGTACATGCAGGAAGAGCCAGGAGAGAATTACAATAGTCCAGTCTGGAGAGAACAAGAGCTTGGACAAGAAGTTGTGTGGCTTGCTCTGACAGGAAGGGTTTAATCTTCATAATGTGGTATAAGGCAAATCTGCAGGACCGGGTCGTTGTAGAAATATGGTCTGTGAAGCTTAACTGATGATCCATCACAACTCCTAGGTTTCTGGCTGTCCTGGAAGGAATTATGGTTGACGAACCCATCTGTATAGAATGAATGAATGAATGAATGTTGTGATGAAGCAATGGGTTAGCTGGAACCACCAGAAGTTGTACTATCTTAGTAAGGTTAAGCTGAAGGTGATGGTCATTCATCCAGCTTGAAATGTCACTCAGACAGGCTGAAATGCGAGCAGCTACCGTCGGGTCATCTGATTGGAATGAGAAGTAGAGTTGGGTGTCATCAGCGTAACAGTGATAAGAAAATGCTTCTGGATGACAGATCCTGATGACGTCATGTAGATGGAGAAGAGAAGAGAAGTGGTCCAAGTACTGAGCCTTGAGGAACCCCAGTAGCAAGTTGTTGTGAATTAGAAACTTCACCCTTCCAAGACACACTGAAGGATATATCGGAGAGGTAGGACTTAAATCACTGTGTGCGGTTCCAGAGATGCCCATCTTTCTGAGGGTGGACAGGAGAATCTGGTGATTAACGGTGTCAAAAGCAGCAGACAGGTCCAGTAAGATGAGTACCGAGGATTTTGAAGCTGCTCTTGCTAGTCGCAGGGCTTCAGTAACCGAGAGCAGAGCAGTCTCAGTTGAGTGGTCACTTTTGAAGCCAGATTGGTTGCTGTCCAGGAGGTTGTTCTGTACAAGGAACATAGAGAGCTGGTTGAACACAGCCCGCTCAAGTGTCTTTGCAATGAATGGAAGAAGGGATACCGGTCTGTAGTTTTCTAGAAGTGCTGATATAGCAGTGGGCTTCAGCAGTGGGCTTACCCGAGCCTGCTTAAATGCTGAGGGAAATGTTTCAGAGTGAAAAGAGGAGTAGATAATGTGAGTAAGTGAAGGTATGTGAAGTGAAGATATACTATTTTTTGTTCCTACAACTTGGATAGCCGACAAGATTTTTGTCAGGGAGTGTAGTTATGTAGCTTATATATCTGTTTATAATACACTTCTCATATCAAGACCCATTTTGAATATTTGTTCAATATTTGTGTTTTTGTTAACTTTTGTTCTCTTTCTGCTCCCAATCACTGTGAGCAGTTATGAAGTACTGATCTTTTAAATACTTTCCAGCATTTAAAAAAAAAATATATGTATGCAAATTACACTGAAGTACAAAAAGAATCTACCTTACGGTGTTCGGGAGTGCTCAAAAAGGGATTAAACACTGAATTTTGAAGCGACTTCTTCTTGTAAACTCAGAGATGTGGATTCGGACAGCGACTAAATTACCACACAACCTCAGTGTTTGTCAAAAAACAGTAGTTAATTTGACCAGGGATTTTTACGGGGATGGTGAGGGAAAACACAGACATCCTGGATGTAATTTACCTGGAAGTATTTACTTGACCTCTCAGCGTCAACTGTCTGTCAATTCTAAGAAAGTTAATTCTGTGAGCAGTGGCTCAGTGGTTCATGTAGGTTGTCTACAAACCGGAAGGTTGGTGGTTTGATCCCCGGCTCCACCTGACCAAGTGTCGAGGTGTCCTTGAGCAAGACTCCTAACCCCAGCTGCTCCCGACGAGCTGGATGGCGCCTTGAATGGCTGACACCGCAGTCGGTGTGTGAATGAGTGAGTGGATGGGTGAATGTGAGGCAAAATTGTAAAGCGATTTGGATGGCCATGTGGTCTGTTGAAAGCGCTATATAAATGCAGTCCATTTACCATAATTTCATGGTTAAGGAAAATAACTTTCTTACTATACAGTACTACTGAGAGCATGTAGCTAAAATCTGCATGATTAGGGATTTCAGTTATGAGCAAACAATGAACAACCTCAACTGTGATACAAATAAGATTTTATTAACTACATAAACACTTAAACTAGTCTAACATATACACGCATACAGTTGGCATATGAAAGGGTTAAAGCTTAATCAGTAAAAATAAAAGTAATAAAGACATGGAGCTGTAGTACAATTTGATATTCAGCACATCTACAGACTAAAGGAAACATCAGTTTCTTAGTTCAAACACACCTTTGTAAAATGTGCATAAGATACTTAATGTATCAATTAATGAGACTAAGTTTGATACCTGCAAGTCTCACCTTTTTGATAGTCCTGATGCCCTTTGGGGCTCCAGTTGGTCTCTGCTGAAGTGAATAGATGAGACCAGTTCGAATCAGAGGATCTTGATTAATGAATAGTCAAGGCCGAAGCCTGGCACAAGCTTAGCGTGATTTTGGAGGCACTTAGCTCAACATCCTCTCCTGGAATTCCTGAATCTAGAAGAACCGCCCAGATCTGGTGATCAGTAATCTATATAGGGCGATGATGTCACACCCTCAGGATTTGTGGGCCAATGAGGAATGGTACCTTTTGGATGGAAGTTTTACAACTCTTTGTTCCTAGTATGGTGTCTTGCATCTGAAATTAGATTGGGGGGTTCAAGAGAAGAATCTTTAAGATTCTTATAAAACTAATGTGTTGCATATAACTCTCATTTAGATCAGTGTTAATTTTGACACAAAATTTTAATTTAGTTTTAGTCTTAGTCTTTTGACTATAATTCTTTTTAGTTTTAGTCAAGTTTTAGTCATCTGATTTGTTTTAATTTTAGTCTTATTTTAGTCGACTAAAATTGCTTGGTATTTTAGTCGACTAAAATTGCTTGGTATTTTAGTCGACTAAAATAAGACTAAAATCAATAACAGATTTACTAGACAATTTTTTACAGCTGGTATAGGAAACAAACTTAACCAAAATATATAAAACACAAATTCAACTTTATTTCAACACAACTGTGTCTTTATTTCGATTCAAAAGCTTTTATGCAGCAACAAACACTGTCATGATAATGTAAACAATAACTAGCTGCCAATTGACCATCAATAAAAGAAAAATAACGTTAGGTCCAGGACCTTAAAGTTTACAGCTGAGCTGAACAATAAGTGCATGCATTTAAAGTAAATATTTAATAAGTTGGCAGCTAGGTGGATAAAAAAAAGTAACAAGATTTTATAAGGTATTCATTTGTCTAGCAATATTGTATGTTTTAAATACTACAATATTGCTAGATTTGTATGTATAATGATAGGATGTGAACATTCATGTTTCACATGACTAATATAGAAATATTTGTGATATTGTCAACAAGTAGAACATTATAAAATATACTAAACATTAGTATTAATCAAATGTATTTATCATGATATTACGTATTAGTATTGTGCTCTCATCTAACTTGAAGAAGGGGCTATTTTACAGTACTTTTCAGTTCGTAATATTTAATGCTACAACATCTACGCACTGCAGTCTTCCAATTTTGCTTAGCTCAATAAACAAAAGAACATCGTTGTGAAATTACATTTGAGAAAATGTCCAGGTGGCTCGTCTGTAAATGTCTTTTCAAACTGGTGGTGTTCTTGCCACGAATGAGCGCTCCGCGTGCTTTACACTTTGTTTTGTTTTGTTCGTCTTCAAACGTGAAGTGAGCTGTCAACATTTTGTCGCTCTTTTAGACATCACCTCTTCGAATGCCGTCTTCCCGGGAGCTCATTTAAAAACTGAAAACCTTCGCTTCACGTCTCAATAAGTCAGGCTCGGATTGGTTCTCTTCTCTCATGCAGTCTGTTATGTTTTGCCGGTTATTTTGCTCATTCCTCGCATCTCTCCCGTCTGCTGATTTGATTTTCGTCACAGTCTATTTTCGTCTCGTCCTTTATTCGTTGACGATAATGTCAATCAATTTAGTCATAGTTTTAGTCTCCATCAGTGCCTTCTATTTTAGTTTTCGTTTCGTTTTCGCCCGCAAAAATATATTCGTCACGAAAATAATGACGAAAATATTTAGTCAACGAAATTAACACTGATTTAGATCATGAAAATACGAACTCATAGATACCAAACACCATATAGATGAGGTTATATTAACTAGTGATCCATCATAAGCATGTTTAAAACATTTACAACAGATAAAACACAATATACAAGAACAGTAACAATATACACAATGACCTAAAGTATATGTGAATTAATTAAAATAAATGATTTTCTATTAATTCATTAGAGAAGAGTCCCTTTTATATGCATTATTTGTCTGTTTTTGAGAGACTTAAGTTAAGAGTGGCTTAACCAAATTTTGGGGCGTTGTAAACCTAGTGTTATCAGATATTGTGCCTTTGGTTGCTAGGGAACCAGAGGCGTGTTCTGTCCATTATGAGGTGTTAGTTAATTTTGGAGGAAGGGTCCATAGACCCTTTGGTTAGATGAGAAGTTTTAGATATTATTTGTTAAATGTTCCAAATAGTTGTGTGTCTGATTGATCCAAATGCTACAGTGCAGCATGTAGGTATAGTCCAGTATTGAACTGTGTTGAAGTTAGTGCAGTGCTGAGTGTGGCATACTGTGTTGTGGGAGTATGCTGTAGGGTGCTGTAGGGTGTATTAGTTCTGATTGTTAGTTCTGACTATCCCTCAGTCGGCTAGTGTGAGATCGGATTCAGCGGTGAGTGAGAGGAGTCTCCTGACACCATTTAGTCAGGGTGCTCACCTCCTCTCTGTAGGCCATCTCATCAATAGCCGCTTTTCCACTGTCGGGCCAGTGCGAGCCAGGGCTTAAAGCGGGGATGGTGAGGGAAAACACAGACATCATGGATGTAATTTATCTGGAAGTATTTACTTGACCTCTCAGTGTCAACTGTCTGTCAATTCTAAGAACGTTAATTTCCTGGTTAAGGAAAATAACTTTCTGTGATACAAGAATTTGATTCATCGCGCTGTTGAGAATGTCTTGAGTCTTAACAAGGAACAAATTCTGAGTTGAAAGAACTTTTTCACGTTTTTGGAACCACATACCTCAAGGTTTGGGGTTAATCAACCATAAGTTCAGGATATACTGTAGCTGATGATAATTTGACAGTGCTTTCTAGAATGCACCCCTGGTTATAGTGATTCTCTTGTGTTTCTTGTGGATTACTTGTTAAAAGACCATTGTGGATTATATTCGTTGACGTGAACTCATTTATAAGCATGAATGTGACAATAAATGTGGAAAAGACCCATTGCACACTCTTTCTTATTTGTGTCTGTATAGAAGATATGTGCCAATTTTTTTTTTAAGAATGCCATTTTATGCCATAAAACCTATATATGTATGTAATGTTTATGTAGTGTTTATGTACATTGTAAAAAAATAATTCATTGTTCTTTTTTTTCTTCTCTTTATTCCTTTTTTAAATAGAAAATGAAATGATTTGGACCTAATGTAAAGGCAAAGTTAAATGACCACATTGATAATTTGACAATACACACACATTTTTCAAAGGAGCACAACAGACTCATGACAACATCTTTGAGTTGGACCATTAATTGTACATGTTAGTTTGAAGAGTATGTCCTTGATGTTTGTTTGAGGAATGCTAAGTGGTTTCTAAGGTGTTCTGGGTGGTTGCTAGGTTGTTGTTTAAAATAGGTGCTCACTAGGCAGTTAGGGTTAGGGTATGTGTGGTCGATAAGCAATGGTGGTTAAGGTGCTCTATGTGGCTACAAGAAAGTACAGCAGGTTAACGGGTTTGCATGTGAATGGTCTGATCTTCTTGGAAACCACTCCTGCTCTCAGTCTTCAGACATGTCAATGGTGTCATTTTCAGAAGGTTTGCCAGTTTCTTCATACCAGCCACAGGAGCCATTTCTGTGTCTGATGCAGGCAGACTGGTTAACCGATATTCCTTCTTCATATGGCCATAAGGATGTCCAGTCAGTCAGTATACACAGATTTTTGGTGCTGGGTTGACAAGGCTTTTCAATGCAGGTAAAAATCTGTAGAGATCACAATGTCAGATAATATAATATAATATAATATAATATAATATAATATAATATAATATAATATAATACAAAACAGGGATTCATTCTCACTATTAACTAGTTGTTTGTTAGCATGCCTATTATTAACATATTGGCTGTTTATTAGTACTCATAAAGCAAACTTTACAAATGTATTAATACCCACTATTAATAAGCAGCAAATTAAGAGTTTATTGAGGCAAAAGTCATAGTTAATAGTGAGAATTGATCCCCAAACTAAAAGTATGATACATTTTTGTTCATTTAAACATTTATAAATTAGAGTATTGTTTTTATTATTATTATTATTATTATTACAGACAATAAAAATGTTTTCTCACTTGGAGTAGTGATTTCCTAAGTTTTATAGAACCTGTTTAATTGGCTTTTGTCCTCTCATTGTGTTGTGTGTTGTGTGTATATATATATATATATATATATATATATATATATATATATATATAAGGAATTCAGTGGAACCACATGATATAATTCAGTAATCGTAATGTTTGGATAATTGTCAACCAGGATGAAATAAATATATGTGTGAGGAGTCACTATCACCAGCTGGAGTGCCCATGATCTCCACCAGAGGGCACTCTATCCCTGAGGTTTACCGTTCACCCAGGATTTCATTTACCATGATCCTTGATCTGAACTCATCTGCATTCCTTATCAATTGCAGTCACCACTCTCTCATTACCTGGTTTTATCTCTCATTCAGGGTTAAATATTGTATGTTTTCCGTTACACTGCAATTCCTAGCCCTGTTCTATTCCTATCTCTGTGTTTGCCTGTGGATCACTCTTGGACTTTTTTTATCGTTGTGTTTCTTTGTAGACTGCCTCTGGACTCTTATCATTCATGGACTGTTTATTGATCGTTTGCTCCCTGCCCTGGCCACATGCCTGTTTCTGGATTATGTTTTGTCTCATCCTTACTGTTGTGTTTGCTGCTGCTGTTTTGAACCCTGCCTGTCTGACCATGCACTTTCAATAAAACCTGAGAGTGGATCCTCAACCTTGCTGTCTCACTCATCACCATTACAATATAACATAGTTTATTACCGTGCAGGTACAGCCCTTCAGATATCTGTATTTGAGGTTCTCTTTTTGCATTAAGGAGAGTTTGTCCCAGGGCTCTATATAGTCACACATTGAAATGAAGAATCCCTCAGGCAGGATGCTTCCTGTGAGATAACAAACATACAGTATCATGAATTTGAATATTGTTAAATTTTCACTGAGCTCCACCTATACAGTGTTAGCCAGTGAATCACCCTTTCACAATGTTTAGATTTTGTCACCTCGAACCTTCACAGATTGCATTATGTATTGGTAAATTAATATAGCCTAACTGGTCATTCTTTCTGAAGAAATATGACATAGGTATATGAGAGCTTACCTGTATTTTTCTAAAGGTGTACACCTTTGGATTTAAAGCTGTTCTGTCCAAGAAAACTTTGGTATTTGTGAAAACTTCCTAAATGCTTTTACCTGAAAGTAGATACTCTCCAAAGGCCAGTCTGACTCCACAGATTGAAGACATCTCATTCGTATAGACACGCTGAATTTCATTTATTTTGTCAAAACCCTTGAAGACCTGCAAAAACAAGATTTTATCAACGACACCATATTACATTTTTACTTGAACCTCTGTTTATTATAAACGGTATTGATGTATATTATAATTAATCTTTACTCTAAACCTAACCATTTTGGGTCTGCTGATCCATTTTCAAAAAGGAAAAAACCAATAACATTCAATTTAATTTAAAATAAATGCTTCTGTGAGCTGATATAGGATGGGCAGAGAGAGAAGAATGAAATTGGCAGATTTGAACTTGGGTAACTAAAACTTTTTTTTTAACTCTAGTATTCATGACACTTACAGTTTCGTATGTTTGTTTGTTTGGTTGGTTTTTGACCAGACTATTGATGTGCTATTAGCCCAGCTGGGCGGCAGAGTTGATTTTTTAATATTCTTATCTTTGAACATTTAAGTGTCTTTTTTTATATCTAACACTACCTTTATCAGCCTACTCTCAGCCAGCTTATCGAGACTGTAACTCTGCCTCCATTTCAATGATAGTCTATTTGGATGAAAGGCCAAAAAGCAGATATTTCCCCAGAAGAACATTTATGTGATCATCAAGTACTTTAGCTCACCTCTATCACTTCGATTTCATATACAATTTTTCCCATGCCAGGTAGATATTCATTGTTGTGTATGATCTTCTCTCCAGTTACCTTGGCTCGCATCACTAATCAGAAACGAGTCAGATGTTATTACTAGTGAGTGACATTGAAAGCAAAGGAATCATTTCAGTGAAATCAGTTTCTTCTGATAGAAACATGCACAGGCTTTATCATGTATATGCTTAATGGTCTTAGTCTAAGGTCAATAATCATGTCAGAACATTAACATTTGACATCAATTTCCAGTTTAAAAAAATCACATTATATTCTAAGCATACAAGAGTTCAGAGTATAACTTACTGTCGTACAGAAATTATTTCAGGATTTTGAGTTTTATGGATCGAAACTGACTCAATTTTAGGTTGTGTCCATCTCGATACTACGTTCTATTTAACCATGGGTGAAGAGGATAAAAATAACTGTTCAATAAGCCCGCCATAGACTCTAATGTTTTGTTCTCAGAGATTCTTATTTTGAAGTTTATTTCTATCTCTTATTCATGGTCTCTGTTTCATGTGTTTAAGTCCTATATTTACTTACACTGTATTTTGATAGCCCTCTTTAGACATTCTGACTTTGTTACAGCACGTAGTCAATAGACTATCTGTTAATAACATGTTAGCAGTTAAGCAGACAGTCTAATACTCTACTGCAGGAGACCTCAACTCTGGACTGCAAAGTTTAGCTCCAAACATAATCAAACACACCCAAACAAGCTAGTCAACTTCTTCAGAATTGCTACAAAGCAAACCACTGGAAGGCAAGTCTGTTACCTTCAGTCAACACAAACTGCCGCGCATCGAAGGAGACCAGAGGCCATTTTTTTTTTAATGGAAAGGAGAGGCTTCACTTCGCTGAATAAACAGCTTTTAAGAGTAAACAGCCTTTCTGCTAATCTTCAACAGGTTTTACACTAAACCGTATATTTGGATTTATCTACTTTTATAGTCCACTCCAAAAAATCACAGACTTTTTGGGACATTTGAGTGTTGCACAACCCTTGAATGAAATGTATTGACCTCAAGGCTATAATGTGATTATCAAGGCACACATGATCCAAGTTAATCTTTATGCTTTCTCCAATAGTAAGTAATACAGACCCTCTAATCTCCCATTAGTAATACAATCTCTGCCACAAAGTGTTGGTGTGTTTAATCCAGTTTGGGAGTAATCTCTGCAGGAAAGTGGATCTGGAGGTCCAGGGTTGAGGAACCCAGCTCTAATGACTGCTAGTTGACCTGAAGCTTCAAAAGAAACCAAAGAGGACCATCAAGAATCATTGCCATAGTTACTAATTTTGTTCACCTGTGTCTCCCTCAGTTTCTTATTTTAACCTTCAGTTATTCTTCATACTCTTTATCAGCGGTTCTCAATTCCAGTGGTCGCACCCCCAGCTCTGCATATTTTGCACGTCTCTCTCTGTTAACACACCTGATTCAGATAATTAGCTCGTTAGAAGTGAGCTCCGTGCATGAACTGTGTTCCGATTGACATGATCCCTACACAGTGTTCATTGCTCCCTACTCCCTGAGCAGGGGAAATCTGTTGAAGTTTACCTCACTTCAGAACATTCATTCACAGATTTGCACTGTGCAACATCTTCACACACGGACAAGTTTGACACTTACCTCGAATACAACAAACATCTGTAGCGATAAGAGAACCATACAGAATGGACTGGAATTGAGAACCTCTGGATATATTATTGTTCAAGGGCGTATGTATTTTTCTTGCATTCTTGTTTAAAAATACACGCGTAGACATAAATTAATTTGTTTTCGATACACATGAGTGCAAGTAGGGAAAATTAGTTTAGATCTTTTTTACTTGCTTACACTTGACATTTAAGTATAATTAATTCAAAACTAATTTCTGAAAGTGGTCATCTCAGACAACTTTATTTGTCTTTGACCCGTTAACATCTTCTGCTGCTTTAGGAGATGAGTTTGCCAAGATGAAAGAATTTGGCATTAAGACCTAAAACATTATTTGGCTAGAAATGAATGGGAGGGTACACTCATGCCATAGTTGTTTTCTAGATGATGGATTATGTGGATTTACTAGATTCACTCAATGAATACTGCAGGAATCTGCATGTCTTTATAACCTCATGCCAGTCATTCCATGCCTTATTGTTCCAGAACAAAGACTGGAATGCCAAAGCAGCTCTGACGCACTGAAGCAGGGATTCAAAACAACTCTTTCGTTCTCGAAATGACACACTTTTAGAAGAATATTTTTAACGAGAGCACCGTAAAAGTCTTGTTTTTCACAAACATTTTTAAAACTAGATAAATGGACCTGAGAATCAAAAGACTTGTTTTCAGAGAACACACTTTGAATATCAATGATTTGTTTTTGTCTTTTGACTAGACACCTACTTCTCTGGTAAACTTTACTTAGTTTCAAGATATTTCGACTGGGTATTTTGTCCTGTAGAACAAGATCTAGTGTTTAAGCTGTAAGTGACTGACTCTGTAATAAGTCAATGTAAAGATGTGTTTTCACAATGCTGAAGGAACTTGGAGGTTTATAATCCAAGAAGAACGCATTCAGTTCTTGCCAATTCAGTAGTCAATGACCTCAATCATGAAGTTCAAATAACATAATTACAATTTTTTAAGCCATAACGGGAGCTAATTAAAAAGTAAAGTCCTCTCCAAGGTGACTAAGAGACTAGATCACTGAACTGTGATTTATTACAGCAGCTTGAATATCAGATTATTTATAATTACAGAGAATCGAGAACTGTTCTAAAAAAGGTTAATATGCCAGATCTTTGTAAAATAAGGAAACTGCTCTTTCAACAACAACTAAATATGGCCTTGATCCTGATCATTATATGCGCATTAATTACACATTTAAAATGTTTGACACATCGCAGAGTCACAACACTGTCCTGAACCTAAACCTGTTGAGATCCTCTCTGATCACAGGCCGTTCCTTGTTAGTACTCACTGTTGACAGACAAGATTATGGAATAGATTATGCAAAAGATTATGGAAAATTACATTGTAATGGTGTAATGGTCTTGATATATTTGTCACAAAATCCTGCCGACCTGGCACTTTACTTTGGCAAAGTTCCGAAAATAAAAGTGTTTTGTTAGACGTACCTATCTCAGACGTGCAGAAGAGCTCCTGGGGGTGTCCTGGAGAACAGCTGCAGGCCTGGACCTCCTTCAGTCCCACAGACAAGAAGAACAGCAGCGCTAGAGTCACAGCAGACATGCTCACGCTAGAGAAGTGATCAGCTTTATCAGAGATACTTCGTCTGTCCGTCTGTAGTGATCTCCTGCTCTCTGCAAGCGCTGCGGGAGTCTTATAGCTTTCATGTCTGGCTGAGGAAAGGACCGCCCTCTAACTAAACAAACCCCACCCTCTACAAACACACACATTTTTATACTGTTCAAACTGTATTTTTGATCACCTTACACCTAAACCTACCCCTCACAGGAAACTTGGTGCATTTCTAGATTGCAGTGTCCTCATGAATCACCTTCATGTTGTAATGCCTTTGTCACACATATTGTCATTATACAAATTTGTGTCCTCATAAACCATATAAACAAGTGCGCGCACACACACACACACACTGTGGAGTTTCAGAAGTGGAGTTGATCAGATCTGACTCTGTTCTCATACTCTTTACCCCATAAGTTCATGGAAATGAATCTGTTTAAATGCTGTGCTGCACTCAGAAGAATATCATATAGCTTAAGTCAAATTGGTTGTCATGTAGCATGCAGTGTTAACAATCCGACGCTTGTGGATAGGACATAAAACTCGTCTTGTTCACACATGCTTGATTTTTAGACTGCATATGATGAGCCGGATTTGATAACTGTCAGCAACACACCTGTTTCTGAAGCATGATAAATGACTGACAGATGCTGAAACTAAAGTTTTTATTGGCCTGTATCTGGGATTAAATGATGTTGTCTTACGTGCAATGACTAGTTCCTGAATCTTTTCATAAAGTCAGTAACCCATGCAACCATGGATCATGCATATTAAAGAAAGTCAACAGTGAAAACTCTGAATCTGTGTTTCAGATCTCAATGCCAACGTTCCCTGCGGTGGTGAAGATCGGACATGCTCACTCGGGAATGGGGAAGGTATGATAAAATGTTTGACTGATGTGAAAACAGCTCTTCAAAAGGTTCATTTTGATACATGTTACTTCATTTGTTTTTTACTGTTATATTTTTGGTTAATATTTCATTTAATAGTTTTTAGTAATTTATAGTATTCTTTTGTAATTGTACTTTTATTTGCTTTTGGTTTTATTGGGTTCCACTTTATTTTAAGATGT
Source organism: Carassius gibelio (assembly GCF_023724105.1). Taxonomy (NCBI): domain Eukaryota; kingdom Metazoa; phylum Chordata; class Actinopteri; order Cypriniformes; family Cyprinidae; genus Carassius; species Carassius gibelio. The sequence continues at coordinate 5,924,969 of NC_068406.1, forward strand.
TATTATTACAGTGACTGAGTAATATTAATTAACTACATGTACCAATATGGTTAGGGTTTGTCTACTTGCATGTAATTATGCATAATTTATTCTTATTATTATTGTATTATGTAACATGAGTAACAAGGACACCTTAATTAAAGTTACATTTTATTTTTAATTTTTTTTTAGCTTCATTTATCTTTTTAGGCTTTTAATAGTTTGGTTACACTTTATTTTGATGGTCCTCTTCAGACATTACTCTAAGTAACTTTGCACTAACTTGTGATTAAATTGTAAATGCATGTCAACTAACTGTCATTAGAGTATTAGTAGACTGTTAGGTTAAGATTATTAGAATTACTTGCAAAGTACTTTGCTGTTGTGGAGCGTCAAAATAAAGTGTTAGCAGTCTGCTAGTCTACTAATACTCAATGACTTCTAGTTGACATGTAGTTGTAAATTTGACAATAATAACTCTGATATATACAGTTCTGAACAGAAATAAATCAAGTGTGTACATAATTCTGTTTGATTGTGTGGACCGCTGTGCTTGATTCTTAAATCATGATTCATTATAAATTCATTATAAATTGGTTAGGACAGCATATTAATGGAGCATTGCCTTGGCAGGTGAAAGTTGACAATCACAGTGACTTCCAAGACATTGCGAGTGTTGTGGCCATCACTCAAACCTACACCACCACAGAGCCCTTCATTGACGCTAAATATGACATCAGGGTCCAGAAGATCGGTTCTGACTACAAAGCGTACATGTAAGTACAATTAAAGGGAACTGAGGCTTTCAAGCGTCATAAAATCATAATATCTTATCATAATGGCAGTCTATGCATCTTCTGATGTCATACAATAGCAAATCATAATTTTCTGGTGAAGCATTCCTTTGATAAAGATTGGTGAAATCATTGATGTGATCCAGTTTGAGCTGTGTGATATGATCAATGATTTGGATTCACAGGAGAACATCCATCTCTGGCAACTGGAAATCAAACACAGGCTCTGCCATGCTGGAGCAAGTGGCCATGACCGACAAGTGAGTAAGACAGATACAAACACTCTGGATGAACTTGCTGTGTCGGTGCAGTCTTTTAGTCCAATCTATTGGAATGGCATCTTTATGCTAGTGCACACTATAATAAACCTTTAATGCATAACGCAAAAATGGACTTTGGGGTGCATATAATATGAAGTTTACAGTGCATATGCTGCACATCTACCCTACAACCCTAAAGTTGTAGCGGATGTGCTACAAAAATACTGTGCTTTGGGAAACAGTCATGACTAGATAATTAATTTCTCCATCAATGCATTACACTATAGTAAGTTATGACAGGGTTGTACAAGAAAAAAACATCCCAGATTGGCTTTTACAGACCAGAAAGACCAAGCTATAGAATCGCTTCAGAATTTATTAGTCACGTTAATGTAGCGCTGGAAATGAAAACTGCACATATGCTGCCAAATGATGCAAATACACTGTGCAAATACTGTACATTAGTTGCAGATCAGATTAATAAATCTAATTTATCTGGGAAAATAACTCACAGAGTATGCATGCTGATTTAGCCAAGTGGTCCAAATCTAATAAACCATAAAGGTACAAATATCATCCTGGCTTGCCATATGAGCAGCTGAGCAACCTTGTTAGTGAAGATTAAATATTTTCTTAGTGAATGTCTATAATTATTGATCAGAGCAACAAAACCAAAAGATGAGTTTAAATGCAGGAAGGGAACAAGTTGAGCAGTACTGACAATTCTGTGAGAATAATACTGAAGTAGATGGGGATTTTGGAATAGGTGTTTAACAAGCGTTTCATTGTGTAACTCATCGTGAAGTGATCAGAGAGCAGGAACTGGGAAAGTGAAAGCTCTTCTGTCCTGCAGATATAAGCTGTGGGTGGACGCCTGTGCAGATGTCTTCGGAGGTTTAGACATCTGTGCTTTTAAAGCCATACATGGAAAGGATGGAAAGGACTACATCACTGAGGTGAGAGCATAATAACACGAGCACTGATTCAAACCACCTCATGTGAGCTGATAGCTGAAGATCAACACCAGACAATGAGACAGAAGATTATAGTGAAGAGAGGAGGCGTTGACCACAGCGACAGGACACAGACACGTGGGTGCATGCCTTCTGAGGTTCTGCAGAAAACACATAAATCCTTGCCATTCCATTGTGAGGAATGTGAGTCAGACATTGCAATAGTTCTTTGGAAGCTCACATTTTTGCTCATGTGAGGGAAGAACTCAAGTGTTTATGTTCTTAGGACACTCCTATAGTTTTTAATTTCCTGCTAATATTCAAAGATGTGTAGGTCATTTGCTCGACACTTGGCATTAAACAACAGATTTGGCCCTAAAATGTTGGAAAGTTTCATATAAATTCTGCCAGAAGCAGCCAGTAAACCCAGTCTCATAAGACAGGCGTCGCTGATGTGATGTCAGCTCACAATGATTATACCACAGTGTGTTTTGTTACAGCTAAAATAAATGGGTTTTGTTATGTTGTACTGTCATGATATTTTATAACTCCATCCCAGCCTTAAAGTAAAACCATTTTAAACAATATAAGACTTAACAGCCAGATAGGTTTATACTCACAATATCTTTAATTACCGTACACTATTAAAAAGCTGTTTTTGAGCACATGAATCCACCTTTTACTCCTAACCCTGTAAACCAAACCACCTCTCAGCAATGGAAAAGACATAGCAAGCACATAAATGTACAGATGCAATCATGTCTTTGCAGACAACCTGGAACTAGACTGATTCTGGAACTTCTGGAAAACACATGGAAAATGAGAGAAAATGTAAAATGTCTTGGAAAATCTTGTAGTTGTCCTGAAAAACTATCATTTTTAAAATTTTAATTGTTTTCACCACTGGCCGAAAACAATTAAAGGGTTAGTTCACACAACAAAGAAAATTCTGTCATTAATAACTCACCCTCATGTCGTTCCAAACCCGTGAGACCTCTGATCATCTTCAAGACACAAATTAAGATATTTTCGATGAAATCCGAGAGCTCTCTGACCCTCCTTAGACAGCAACACAATTGCAATGTTCCCAGGCTCAGAAACGTAGCAAGGAGATCATTAAAATAGTGCAGGTGACATCGGGGTTCAACCGTAATTTTACAAAGCAACAAGAACACTTTTGTGCACAAAGAAAGCAAAAATAACAACTTTACTCAACAATGATTTTTCCAGAGTTACCATCTTCCGTCATACGTACACTGTTAGCAATTGATGTAATTTTCACAATATATTTTACAACAATACACTGTATTCATGGTTTTTATTGTAAATTCAAATGCATGATGGGAAATTGATGGACAGTCCTGTAATATTATTGTAACTACACTGTAGAGGCATTATTTTACAGACACCACAAAGCATTGTGGGATAGCATTAAAACTGGTACTGGTACAGTTTTCTTAACGTTAAATGAAACTTTTTAAAAGGTATGATGTTTCTCAAACATTCTTTCAACTTCATTTTGATTTAAAAATTCAACATTCTAGGAACGTTGATTTGTAACATTCCAAGAACATTTCTGCATATATAAAGCAGATCAACAAGTCTGTTTTAATAACAACCAACTAACTGCACTAAAATGGTTTAAATGACCCAACTGATATAAAAACAAATAGTTTGAAACTGTTGTGGTTCGTACACTGATGTTTAACAGTGAATAAATATTGTATTTTGGGAATTTTTTGTTAAAAACATGTTTTAGATTATTTATACACTCACAGACATCAACATTTGGCATATTAAACACAACAATGGTGACATGTTTCATGCCAGCATGCAAAACAGGTTCATGGCTCCCAGCATGCATTGCTGCAATATTTTTTTCGGGATTGTCACCACTGTTGAGGATTGTACGACAACAATACAAAATACAACATTTTATTGTATTACTGCTATTGTAATCACAGCAACACTGCTGTATAAACACAGAATTGTGTTGTATTAAATCAACAGTATGTTTCTTGTATATTGTTTGCTGTAAATTCAAGGTAATTAGTTGCCAGGAGTTTCCTGTAAAAATACAATACATTTTTAACAGTGTAAACATCATAAGTAGGGTTGTTTATGTTCAGCATGCACAAACTTCATCCTGAACATAAACAGATAAAACATTGATTACTTCTAAAATGATGGAAGACAGTAACTCGGTGAGAAGAATTGTTGAATAAAATAGGTTATTATTGTTTTCTCTGTGCACAAAAGTGTTCTCGTTGCTTTGTAAAATTAGAGTTGAACCCCTGATGTCACATGGACTATTTTAATGATCTTCTTATGTTTCTGAGCCTGGGAACATTGCAGTTGTGTTGCTGTCTATGGAGGGTCAGAGAGCTCTTGGATTTTATCAAAAATATCTTAAACTGTGTTCTGAAGATGAACAGAGGTCTCACGGGTTTGGAACAACATGAGGGTGAGTCATTAATGACATAATTTAAATTTTGGGGTGAACTAACCCTTTAGTGTTAGTAGTAGAAAACTGTCATAAATCAGAAATGGCCAGATGTTGCTCCAAATGCGAGACTGGACGATTGTTCTTGTTTTATTTTAGCCAATCTCTGTTCTGGACTTGCACACAAGCTGTATAACAAGTCTGTAAACGGGCCATTAACAAAGACAAGAATGCTGAAGATGCTCACTGTTCATGATGCTCAAAATATTGGAAATAAAAATACAATACCTTTACACATTAGATTAGATTATATTAGATTTAACTTTGTCATTATGCAGAGTACAAGTACAGAGCTAATGAAGTGCAGTTAGCATCTAACCAGAAGTGCAAGAATATAGTGTTTTGTATACATAAAAGTGCAGAGTAAGTAAAGCTATGATATACAGCATGTACCGTGGAGTTGCTATATACAGTACTGATCAGAGTATATACAGAATATAAATATGAATGCAATTTAGGGATTGTATGTGCATTATGAACAGAGCAAAGAAGGATTATATATACATTATGAACAGCAGGAACGTGAGAACACTGATAATAAATACAGTTGGATGAGTTTGCAAACAATATTGTTGAACCATGTAATCTATGCAAAATAACAGTAATGCAATATTTTTAATATAAATATTTTACTGTGCTTGTACAGTAACAACTATAGAAAGTTTATAGTGTAATAGCTTTAGCCATGTGCAGTCTGTGCAAAAATATGAATAGTGCAAATAATGTATGTAAAGTACTGTGACCACCAGTGCAGTAAAAGAGCAGGTTCAGGTTAGATTGGTGGTGAGGTGTTCAGAAGTGTCACAGCCTCAGGAAAGAAGCTCTTCCTGAGCCTACTAGTTTGAGAGCGTAGGCTTCTGTAACGCCTGCCGGATGAAAGGAGGGTGAAGAGTCCATGGTTAGGGTGAGAGGTTTCCTTGATGATGTTTCTTGCCCTGCCCTGACAGCGCTTGTGATAGATGTTCTCGATGGAAGTTAACTGGGTGCCGGTGATCCGTTGAGTAGTTTTCACCACCCGCTGGAGTGCTTTGCGGTCAGATGCAGAGATATTGCTGTACCATACTGAGATGCAGTTTGTGAGTATGCTCTCAGTGGTACAGTGGTAGAATTCAGCAAGGATCTTGGGACTCAGGTGAACTTTCTTAAGGCTATGTAAGAAGTAAAGGCGCTGCTGTGCCTTTTTGACCAGTGTGGAGGTGTTTAGGGACCAGGTGAGGTCATCAGAGATATGGATGTCAAGGAACTTGAAACTCGACACACGCTCCACTACAGCTCCATTGATGTAGATGGGTGTGTGTGCATGATTGCTAGTCCGCCTGAAGTCCACAATGATCTCCTTAGTCTTCTGGGTGTTTAGTTCCAGGTTGTTGGTGACACACCACACAGCCAGGTGCTGCATCTCATCCCTGTAGGCTGACTCATCGTCATCCTTGATCAGACCTACCACCGTGTCATCTGCAAATTTGATTAAGGTGTTGGAGCCATAAACAGGAGCACAGTCATGGGTGAATAGGGAGTACAGGAGAGGGCTCAGTACGCAGCCCTGTGGCACTCCAGTGTTCAGGGTGATGATGGAGGAGAAGAGGTTATCTAACTTAACAGACTGAGGTCTGTTAGTCAGAAAATCTAGAATCCAGTTGCAGATGGGTGTGCTGATTCCAAGATGGCCGAGCTTGGAAATCAGCTTGGAGGGGATTACTGTATTAAATGCAGAACTGAAGTCTATGAACAGTATTCTCACATGTGTGTTCTGACTGTCCAGGTGGGTGAGGGGAGAGAGAAGTGCCGTTGAGATGGCGTCCTCTGTTGACCTATTGTGGCGATAGGCAAATTGGATGGGTCTAATGAAGCAGGGAGACAGGATTTTAAGTGAGATGCAACCAGTTTCTCAAAGCACTTGGCAGTGATGGGGGTCAGTGCAACAGGACGGAAGTCGTTAGGGACCGAGCCAGTGTAGTGTTTCTGTACTGATACGATGGTGGAGGTTTTGAAGATAGATTTCCACATACAAGGACTTTATTTTACTGACAGAAGCTCTACAGTTCAACAGAATGACAGCGACAAGACAGGACACAGATATTAATAAGAATAATATAAAAATAGACAAAATAGTGAAAAACACAATGAGACAGTTGTAGTGATGCTCAGGACTGTTGCACAAGCTGTAGTTTTTGGCTCTTTGGGAGTGGATGTTTACAATCATAATACGTTTCTTGATCTCACCAGACAATAACATTTCCCAGAAAAATGCCTCATTTCAACACTTTCAGTATATTAATTCTGATGTGGTAAAAGAGATGATATTTTGAGTTTCCATCATGGAAGGATGTGGTCATGATTGTTTTCTCCCTGTGGTGTGCCACAGTGACAAAATCATCTCATTGTCTCCAAAAAGGACATCATTCTTCCTTTAGCTTAGAGATATTTGTTTATGGCAAATCATCTTGTGGCAGATGATTAACTATCATGATCAAAGCAAAGATTTTTGTTGTTGTTTTGTTGTTGTTGTTTTGCTAGTAAGCAAAAAAACTTGCATTTAGTATGACGTGGCAGTGTTGCTATGGAAACTGTGTTCTATGTGAGCAAAGTGAATGAACGCACCCTCATTGAGAGAGGAGCACACTACACAGATGGATGGAGGGATGGATGGATGGAGGGAGGGATGGATGGAGAGATGGATGGATGGATGGATGGATGGATGGATGGAGGGAGGGATGAATGGAGGGATGGATGGATGAATGGACGGATGGAGGGAGGGATGGAGAGATGGATGGATGGAGGGAGGGATGAATTGAGGGATGGATGGATGAATGGATGGATGGAGGGAGGAATGGAGAGATGGATAGATGGATGGATGGATGGAGGGATGGATGGATGGAGGGAGGGATGAATGGAGGGATGGATGAATGGATGGATGGATGGATGGATGGATGGAGGGATGGATGGAGAGATGGATGGATGGATGGATGGATGGAGGGATGGATGGAGGGAGGGATGAATGGAGGGATGGATGAATGAATGGATGGATGGAGGGAGGGATGGAGAGATGGATGGATGGATGGATGGATGGATGGATGGATGGATGGAGGGATGGATGGATGGAGGGAGGGATGAATGGAGGGATGGATGGATGGGGGGAGGGATGGATGGATGAATGGATGATGGATGGAGGGAGGGATGAATGGAGGGATGGATGGATGGGGGGAGGGATGGATGGATGGAGGGAAGGATGAATGGAGGGATGGAGGGATAGATGGATGAATGGATGGATGGAGAGATGGATGGATGGATGGATGGATGGATGGATGGATGGAGGGATGGATGGAGGGAGGGATGAATGGAGGGATGGATGAATGGGGGGAGGGAGGGATGGATGGATGGATGGATGGAGGGAGGGAGGGAGGGATGGATGGATAAATGGAGGGATGGATGGAGGGATGGATGGATGGAGCATGTTGTACTTGGTGAAATCCCGCTCGTCCTGAAGGGATGGATCTGTGTTAAAGCTCCTGGGTGTGTTTGGCTGTAGGTGGTGGGCTCGTCGATGCAGCTGATTGGAGATCACCAGCTGGAGGACCGTCAGCTGATCGCTGCCATCGTTCTGGCCAAGATGAACCAAGACTCAGGCCGCAGCACAGCTCGACCCCCACAGAGACCTCCAACCACTGTTCAACCTGCAGAAGTACGTCATCACACTGACACACACATTCAGATCGGACTGTTTCTAACATACTGTGGGTTTGGTTTAGGTCGCTGTCTTTTTAGACAAAAAAGTATATCCTGAGATTCAATGCAATATTAACACACAAATAACTAAACAACAAATTAACAGTAAACTGCACAAAACATGTAAAAATATATGAAGGGTTTTAACAAACAAAGTATATTTACAGTACAGTATATTCACAGCTCTTTTGGGCTGCACTTGAACATGTAAATTCTGTCATCATTTACTCACCCAAACTGTTTTAGTCAGTTTAGTCAAAGTCAGTTGGGTCCAAAACATGGGACATCAATGCCTTTAAGTCATACAAGTCTGGATGAGTAAATAATTAATTTTAGTTTTATTTATTTTTATATTTTAGATGAACTGTACCTTTAAATTTCTCCTAAAATAGTTTCTGTGACAACATTCTGTCTAGTGTCACCCCCTGGGGTGAAATCAGTGGAAATGCACCAAGACTGAAAACCATTTGAGTGTTTGTGTGTGTGTGTCTACAGAACGTTGCCTTAAAAGAAAGCCTGACTGACCCCAGCAAGACCCTCGGCCAGCGGCCCCCTCCACAAGGTTGTTTACAGTACATTCTCGACTGTAACGGGACAAAACAAGTCCAGGCAAAATGATTTCCACCGCCACAATTCCAGACACACGGTTCAGCCCACAATAAATGGAAAGCTGCTGCCGGTTGAGGTTAAGATAGTGCCAGATGCAGTGGTTTGGAGCTTGTGCTCTTCAGAATCTGCCTTGACTGTGTCGTTCTCCCCGTGAGGTGTTTTCTGTACTGTTCACTTTTCTGTCCTTGTTTGCTTCTGATGGCTGCAATCGTTTCCTTTGTTAGTCGTGTGGTTTCCAGGGTTGTTGCTGCCAGCTAAAGAATAATTCTAACTGTGCCTATGCAAAGTCCAGTGCTGTGGTGTCTCATGTTATCAGTATGTACTATGAAAGATTGTTGAACTTTTGTACTTTAACTAATTTCAGTAAGGCTAGTTCCTAATCGTCTAGCTGACGTCTGCTTTTGGGTGTGTGCTGTAACATTTGTGTGTGCGTGCTGTATGTGTGATGTTTTGTTTTTATTTATTTAAATGTAGTGTTTGTGGTTTTGCATGAGTATGTCCATGTGTTTACACGCTGAATACACAACACCTGTATTCAATAACTTTCTTTAAAAAAAGAAAAAAAGAAAAGATGTGTGTTTTTGCTACTTGCAGCGTGGTTTCTGAAGAGGTGTCAGAAGGTGTTGAAGCTGTCTTAAACATTTGTTTTGTCAAGGTTACCAAGAAGATTTTCTTTCAGCCCGATGAACTGTAAACATAAAAACCACGAGGAGCCATAAAACTGAATGGCCATTACATTCCAAACTTAAGCCAGTCAATTTTAGGATCAGGTTTGATGAAGGTTTCAGAAAAGTTTCACCATATTTAGCAGAAGAGTCCTTCCTCCCATGACCTCGACTGTCAGCTTATGTTATATATCCTTCTGAGCAATACAAAACCTACTGTAGTCAAATCATCAAAAAAGGGTGAATCACAAGAAACCTGTCAGGTTAATATATCACCACCAAAAACAAGAGACTAAATGAGAACTTATATTTTGCTTATTTTATTAGCATTATTTTCATGATGATTAAGAGGGGAAAAGATATCACAGCATATTTGCTGTACTGCCTTTCATTTCTGAACATTTAAAAGCAAAACACATTTGTAGTATTACACAAATTATAATCAACACACGAATAAAATTAAATAGAAAAAAACTCAAAATAAAATATCTGGATTCATTATAGCAATGAGATTTTTTTCATTTTGTCTCTATCTTTTGATTTTGTCATGTAATGTGACCTAGACATGTTTTTGTGACATTCACCCAAATAGGAAAGTACATTTTAAGAGATCTCTTAATCTTATCTTAAACTTAATCTTATGACTGTTAACAAACCGATGTGAGTTTTTTCTCTCATAGCCATCAGCTGTGTGTCATGAATGCAATGCGATTTCAGAGTATCACTAGAGGTACCACTTTTTCACACAGCCATTCAGTGGAGTCACTGTTTTATGCAAAGACATTCAATTAAATAAGGATTTGGCCTTGACTTTTAATATTGCAATATTTCACAAACAATGAGCTTTTCCAGTTCTAAAGACATGATTCTTAGTGTTCTTGGACAAGACTGAATATGTACTAGAGAGATGTCTGGGGTGTTATCAGTGTAGTGCCAGTTCTGTATATTGATGTTTTGAACTGTTTTATCAACATGCAAGATGGTATCTATGTTCTTATCTATGACAGTTTCAAGTATGTCCTTATATTGCATGGGAAATGTTTACTTAAGTATATTTGCATGCATTACCAAAGAGTGGAAAAATCTCAAATATTTTTTGTGTGAAATATATACCTAATGAAATCAATGAATGTACCCATGATTCTTGTGAAGAATCAGATCTCCATCGCTATATGCTGATGTAGTGTCCCATGTGTGCTCTGACTTGGGTTGATTAGGCTTTGCTGATGTCACTTCCTCTTTAAATCCAGTACTTGGGTTTTACCTGTGATTATTGTCTGATATAGATCTAGTCTTTCCCCCTCATGTCCAAAGTAATAAAGCTACAATTTTCCAGACTTACTGTTCTGTGTTACTGAATCATATTTTTGTTAGACTCAGTTCAAATGGAATATCCTTTATTAAAGGCATGGGATTATTTTGAATGTCTTTGTAAACTTTATAAAGGGTCAAGCCCACTGTATGTTTATTTATAGTGAGATAGCAAGAAACATAATCAAGTATTATTAAACAAACAAGCAGAACCACAAGACACATCTCGCTCACTAGATCTTTATGTAATTCTCTCTCATACTCGAGAGAACAAAGAATCTCCCACATTAGACCTGCTCCTGCATGTATCCCAACTGTCCTTATGTTTCTTTTGTACTGTATGAAGAACACTGATTTTCTATAAAACGTACAACAAAGTATATCTGAAACAACGCAAGGTAAAACATCCCAATTAATTCTATGTTGATATGTGGTGTTTGTTTTAGAGAAGGCGCATGCAGCCTCTGGGTCTTGGTTCTTCTGCATGATCTGTTGCAGTAAACCTGCAGCTGTTACTCTTCATATCCACACCTATGATACTGCTGCAAGCTAACTTTCCCGTCTGCTTGTTTGGAGTAAAAATATTTTCCTTTTGTTTTGTGGACATGACAATTCTTTTCTTGGACATTACCCTTTGTATAGTTACTTTGGTCAGTCTTGGGGGTGCCTTAACTTTTTTATCATAAATCATGCAAAATTTCCGGTGCTGGATTTAAAATCTTGCAAGCCTCAACATGTAAAAATGTTATAATATGATAACTCTCTTTTGTACTAAACCTAGGGGGGGCAGTGAAACCCCAAGACCCACAACCTAAGAGTCAAGAACCTACACCTGAGACAGTCCCTGCCCAGGAGTCTGTGCCCAAAGCAGGCCCTACCCCAACTCTACCACCCACCACGCATCAGCCCAAACCCCAGGCTCAAGCAGCACCTGAACCCACTCCAGGGAAGCCAACGGAACTGCCCCGAAAACCCCACCCTCCCAAACCACTTCCCCCAAAGCCTGTGCCTCCAGTTCGGAGGAACTCCAGGCCTCAGATCCAACCCAAACCCCAGACCCCACCTCCCACCAAGGCCCAACCGAAAGCTCAACTGGGCGACACAGACCAGAATCTTGGGCAAACCCAGCCAGATCCAATCCCTGCTCAAGAGCAATCCCCAGCCAAAGGTCCTGTTAAACCCCCATCACCAGCTAAACCACAGCTCCAGCCTAAACCAGTGGTCAGAGAGCAAGTCAAACCTGAAGCCCGAGCTCAGTCTTCTGCTTCATCTGAAGCCCCTGTTAGAGCAACTGCTTCCCCTGCTCCCACCCCAACCCCGGCCCAACCTGCCCCAGCGAAACCCACCCAATCTCAGCCTCCTGTGGAAGAACAGCCTGCACCCCAGCAGAAGTCAACCCATCCTCTGTTGAAGTAAGCATCTTTTCACTTGGAGATCATTTGCTGCAAGGCATGTCCATTTGAGCAAGAAACCATTATGCAATTATAATATAACATATAACATATAAAGTAGCCAGTATGCTTAAACCCCAAAGTGTACTTAGTTTTTGTACATTTATGCTAGCGTATGCACACTGTCGAATGTGTAGCCTTTCAAAGTATACTTCATTTGATGTTGTGCGTGAACGTGGTCAGTCGACACATGCGTTCGTGAAAGCTCCATCCATGTGCAGTGTCTGCTCAATATTAATATGGATAACGTACTCAGTTACTAACGTAACCTCAGTTCCCTGATATACAGGAACGAGTACTGCGTCGAAGACGCATATGGGAAAAACTAATTTTTTCTCCTGAACTGAAACCTTATTCAATCACGCAGTGAAACTGCACGGCCATTGGATCGACCAACGCAATCATACTTGATCTGTGAAACCAAGATATGACAATAACAACTAGGAGCAGAATAAGCTCAATGAGGTTACGTCTGGCCTAGCCTGATCATCCCGCGTTCGTATCGCCTCAGTACCAAAGGGACCGAGTGCATACGAGTAGAGTTTGAGTCATGGGCAAAGAATTGCCTAGCATGAAGTGCCGGGACGTCTAGATTATAAAATCTAGCAAAACCAAACCAACCAGCCGCTGAACAAATTTCTGCGATAGTCACACCACTAGACCATGCCCAGGACGAAGACACTGCTCTCGTCGAATGGGCTCTTACTCCAATTGGGCTTTGCAGGCCCAGAGAAGAGTAGGCTAGCTGGATTGCATCAACAATCCACTTTGAAAGCCTTTGCTTTAAAACCGGTAACCCTCTGGTGCGGTTTCCAAAGCATATGAAGAGCTGCTCTGATCGCCTTATTGGCGCAGAATGCTCAATGTAGACTTTTAGTGTTTTGTAATGCAGAGAGAGTGACCACTTGTGCTCTAAAAGGTGTGGAGAGCAGCTTTGGCACATAGCCATGCCTTGGTTTCAGGACAACCTTCGAGTCGTTAGGCCCGAATTCTAGGCAATTAGGGCTTATCGAGAGTGCTTGCAAATCGCCCACACGCTTAACAGATGCTCACCGACTGGCCTGCTATAAGGGCGTGTGACGCCGCTATAGTCACTACGTAGACCTTGAGCGTGGAGGGGGATCGTCCCTTCTCCAAGAGCTCTTGCAAAAATGACAGTATCACTGATACGTCACAGGAGGTCGGGCTTTCACCATGGTCAGAGCACCATGTGGAGAACACAGACCATTTGGAGGCATAGAGGCGTCGTGTAGACAGAGCTCTAATCTGTGAAATTGTGTCTAGCACACGCTCAGGGAGTCCTGCGGGTTCCCGTCCAGCGACCAAAGGTGTAGAGACCACCTCTCTGGGTGTGGATGCAAAATCGTTCCGTCCGCCTGAGACGGCCACCATGGGGCCGCAGTCAGCATCTGTGACAGGTCTGCTATCCAGTGCTGATTTTCCCAGAGTGGGGCTACAAGAAGAACCCTGCATCTCTGGTCCCTGACCCGCCTGATTACTTGGGGAATCAGAGGAACTGGAGGAAAAGCATAAAGAAGACTGTTTGGCCAGTCCTGGGAGAACGCGTCTTCGATCTTGGAAAAATATGGTGTGCAAAGTTGTTGTTTTTTGAGGCAAAGAGGTATATTTACACTTTGCCAAAGACCCCTCATATCTTCTGAACTGTCTGCGGGTGGAGCCTCCATTCTTCTAAGGAGACTCCGCTTCTTGACAGCATATCCGCGCCCTTGTTCAGTTTGCCCGGAAGATGCACTGCTCTCAGGGACCCCCAAGTGGCTCTGGGTCCATTCCAGCAGTCGCAACGTTAGTCTGAAGAGATGCATCGATGACAGCCCACCTTGGTGATTTATGTAAGAGACCACTGTCATGCTGTCTGATCTGACCACTATGTGGTGGCTCCGTAGGTCTGACAGGAAGCTCTGGCAGGCTCGTTGAACTGCAATTATCTCAAGGCAGTTGATGTGAAGCCTGCTCTCCTCTTTCGACCATTGGCCGAAAGCCGGTTTCCCTTCGCACAGCGCGCCCCAACCCTTGTTGGACACGTCTGTGGAGATCACTTTCCTTCTGCAAACCATACCAAGCGGAGCACCCCCTTCCATCCATTGCATGTTCCTCCAAGGAGTCAACAGAGCCGCATCCATGCACTTTGTAAACGTGTGAGGCACCAGAGACAGCCCAAAGGGCGAGGACCTTGTATTGTAAAGCCACACCTTTGAAGGCAAATCTCAAGAATGGCCTGTGACAGGGGGCTATCTGGATGTGAAAGTAAGCATCTTTCAGATCCAGCGAAAAGAACCAATCCCTTGAGCGTATTTGTGAGAGGATTTGTTTCAACATGATCATTCTGAAGCACCATCTCATGAGGGCACGATTCAGATGTCTTAAATCGAGGATGGGGCGCAACCCACAATCCTTCTTGGGAACTAGGAAGTAACGGCTGTAAAACCCTGAGTCGCGGTGTGCTGGGGGAATGATTTCTATAGCTCCCTTCACCAGCAGATTTTCCACTTCAGCACGAAGAACATGAGCGTTCTCGTTGTGCACCGAAGTGGTGACGGGGTGGTCGTCGTGCGAACTGAAAGGAATAGCCGTGTTTTATTATTCCCATGACCCAATCTGATACCCGGGAATGGCTTGCCATTGTGAGGCCCGGATGGACAGGGGTTGTATTAACTCAAGTGTTTGCCCACCGTGGGGGGACATAGCACTCGCTCGTATCGTCTTTCTTCAGCGTATCCTCTTTGTCAAGTGAGGTGAGAGCGGATGAAGATGAAGTACGCAAGCACGCCGAGTAGGGGGGCGTGCCACGACCTTGTGAGCTCGTCGCAGACCTCCGGGAAGAACGGGGCGGTTCGCTGACGAGGGGCTTGCTGGCACCCTGGCAGAAACCATTCATCCAGACGGCTATGGGCTGGTTCCTCTGGAGGAGACCATTCCAGACCCAGCTTAACAACTGCTCATCCACTGAGAATTCGGATAAGCTCGGTGTCCATCGCGAGTTTCGGGAGGCTGGGTTCAGATAACATCGAGGGGGCGGGGTCCAGCAAGCCCGACAGCTCCTCAGCATCTGAAGCAGCTAGAGACATGCTGTCCACTAGCAGTTCTTGCTCAGTCCCTCCAAACAAAACCAGATCACTCGCGGCAGCAGAGGGACACTGGTCTGGCTGAACAAAGAGGACTGGGGAATCCCCTCTGGGCGGAGAAAACGAGGCACGCGGGGGCTGAGCCGGAGTGAGCTCGTTTTCATCCTGCTGCTTTAATCCTCTGCCCCGCCTTTTCTTCCTTGCCGGCTCGTGGGAGGAAGAAAACGGGAGGGCGCGAGGAGCGAGATCGCTCTCTGAAAAGAAAGCGATTCACGAGCGCAGAGAGCAATATACATGTTCTCGCACCGAGAACAGGAATTCCCCGCAAGTGCTGTGTCAGCGTAGGGTTTCCCCAAGCACGCGACACACTTGCTGTACCCGTCATCAGCGTGAAGAGGGGCTCTGCTCGAGCTGCATTGACAAGACGGCATTTGCAACAACACTGTAGAAAGGCCTATTTTAGAGAAATGTGCTCTTTTAATCTCTCTCTCTCTCTCTCACCGGATGGCCGCAGGGAAGCGATGTATTTGCAGCGGGGACCGGCAGTCGTGTTCCAGTGCGAGGTGTGTCAACGGTGAGCAGTTCAGTGGAGATCAGCGAAGCGATGTGACGTCGTCGCTGAAGGAGAAGAAATCTGAATTCCTGTGGCGAAGCGGTCAATATATAGCCAGATTCCCCGCCCATTTTGGCGGGCTTTGGCGAGCTTTGCTGCCTTAGGTTCGTGCAGCACCACTGCCAAGCCATTGGTTTGTTTTAATAACACTGCACGATCCAATGACCGTGAAGTTTCACTGCGTGATTGAATAAGGCTTCAGTTCAGGAGAAAATAGAAGTTTTTCCCATATGCGTCCCATATGCGTCTTCGACGAGTGAAGTATTGAAAGGGAACTGATATAACTGTTTTACACCAAAGCTGGGTTATCCCATAACCTCTTAAACACAAGTGCTTGTAAATGCAGCCGTCTGTTGTTGTTGCAGTCTCCGCTTTTTTTTTTTTCTTTTTTTTTTTTTGCTGTTTAAATTCATTGGATATAGTGAAACAACAGCCGGGGCCAGTGTTGCCACCTTCTGGAACAAGTGATTACTACAAAACAAATTCAATGTGCAACCTGCACGTACAGAGTACACTTACAGTACACACATACTATTCTGATGGAGAAATTTGCTTCATGCACACTGTACACTGTCCCTCGCATACACGTTAAAAAGTGATGTATACACTGGGCTTTATGTGCTCTATATGCTTTCCCTCACTTACACATAAAAAGTGAAGTACACTTTCGAAGAAACAATGCAGATCAGTTCTCTTGCATATCAAACATTTGACATGCTATTTTCAGTGTACTACCTTGTTGAAAAAACAGCATATGTTTGTTTGGTATTGTTTGAAGCATGGCAGCTGGTTTGAGCTGGTCCTTGATTGGTCCTTATCTGGCCCTGAACTGGCTCTAAGCTAGTTATGAGGTAGCTCAGAGCAGAAGCTAGTTGCTTAAGACCAGCACTTAACCATCTTAAACCAGCACATGACCAACTTAAACCAGCTCAAACAAGCTATCATGCTTTAAAGCACATACCTAAACAGCATGTGCTGTTTTTTCAGCATGGTATGTTTTGGGACCCAATCATCCTAACGTTGCATAGTATATAGGATGGACAGTATGCGCGTTGGAATGCAGTCCTACCTTCCTACAGGGATCAGCTCTGCTCCACCAAACCTGCTTGTGCTTTTCCATTGAAAACTAATCTTGCGATTGGCCTGGGTCAGAGCTGTAAACTCTGCAGGAGGCTTCTGGCTTCAACACCTTACTCTCGTGTTCATTGAAATTACACGACTACCCAAACAAATGCGTAACTTCACAGTCAATCTAAATTTGCCTTTTGCCTTTCCCACTGTTTTGCAGCAAATCCCAGTCCTTGACCAACGCCTTCAACGCCTTTGGCGAGACTTTCCGCTCCAGCAACGAGGATGAAGCTAAGGCGGAGACCATTCGAAATTTGCGAAAGTCTTTTGCAAGCCTGTTCTCTGACTAATGACAAAACCCTGCATCTGAAAGGTGACCAGGCACTGAAGTGACAGATATGCATCCTGGTCTGAGGTTAATTCCATGTAGCTGTGTACATTTAACCCCTCCTCCAAACTCTGCTGTAATTATCCGAGTGTTAATTGAGAAGGTTAAATTGATGTACAATGATCGTTCTCGCAAGATGTTGGTGTTCACATTTTTTGAGTCGCTCTGCCCCGAAACACTGGGATTTATATGAGAAGGGAATGCAATCAGTTACAGGAGGCTGAAGTATGCTAAAGTCGTCTATAACCCCTCGATGTTGTAGCTGTATCATGGTAGTGTGTTTTCTTTACCTGGAGACACATATTTGTGACTAGTTTCCCTTGTTTATCTCCTGTAGTGTGAGTATGTGTAACTAGTTGAGGTGTTGTGAGCATTAACCAGTGAGACATTAGTTCAACAATAACTAGGAGTCTTTATAAAAGCACTTTCCTCTTCAAGTTTCCTACAGTAATCAATGCTTGGACTGGTCGGTTTCAATGCAGTGGTGGGATTTCAGTGGAACGCCTGCTGTTTTAGCGACATAGCTTGCATCCAGCACTCACCCACCTGTCTAGATATTCATGAGTGCCATGTTTATAGTATCTCTGCATATTGTATTGTACTGTACTGTATGTTTAACATCTCAGGAGTTTCATTTGAGTCTGTGTTTATTCCGGCGTCACACTGTTCATGTTGTGTTTTCTTAGTGCACTATAGTATTATTGCTTTGCATGAGCCGGTGAGAGTGGTTTTCTCTGTACAAGTGTTAATAAACATGTGGCGTATCATTCCACTGACATACTGGCGTGCTCTGTGCTCCGTCTGTCCATCATGTGTACATTCAGCTGAAGCGTCACACCTACTGTTGTGCATGTATTTGGAACCTTTTTGCAGTATTTGTTTGTTTCTTCACATTTTTAGAACCAGATGACCCAATTAATAAGTGCAAACACCAATGCCTTGGCCATTTGGTTTTCAAAAGGTTGTTATGCTTTGAAAAAAAAGTGATGTATCTTACATGTACTTTGTGACTATCAGAGCAATGTTATAAGTGAGTGATTCAAGATATGATCTGCCAGAAGGTGGCAGTAGATGACTAATCATCTTGCTAACTGTTGATGGTTAAATGGTTAATGGTTGGCCTAGGCCATCTATAGCCCATCCAGAAAACCAAACTTACACCATTAATCAGTATATGGGGGGGGGGGGGGGGGCTTGGTTAAAAGTCATAAGCACTCATTTGACACTCGTCTGATGATGATGATGTAAATCTACATTACCCATAAAAACATAAAGGGAAAATGCAAATGTCAACTTTTAATACTATTTTAAATGGGATGCATGCATGGTATCAGTACGTATATTAATCCCTAATAAACACTTATATGTAGACACAGCTCTACCGACCTTTTGCTCTCAATGTTTTTTATTTTTTCAGTCATATGATTAATGACTTTAGAATCTCTCATTACGTCAAACCTCTTTCCACATCTTTTCACACATTGTCTGATCATGTGAAACAATGAAACAATGTTCTGTAAGTTACTGTTATAGCTATTACACTGGATTTCAAAATGCAGCAGAAGCAAAACAAAACAAAACAAAAAAACATACGATTTGTGTCCACTGTTGGCCTTACCTCCTCATGTACTTCAAAAATGTCCTAAAACGACACATTTATAATGCATTATTTATTATTATTTTACATCTAGCTGTACGAATTTCACAGTATCAAAAAAAAAAAAAAAGCCACCAGTTCTAGCGCGTGAAGCGTTGTGGTGGGTGCTGACTCCAGGTGGAGCACTGTAGTGTCTAGTGCACACTCATCTACACTTCCCTGGATCTCTGGCTCTTCCGCATTGCTCCATGTGCTCCAAAGGTGTTCCTGATGGGAGGAGAAACAGACTGGAAGTGTCTCAAACCACACTGAGCTGTCTAACTAGTCTCCAGCGGGATTTTAGCCATTTCGAAAAATCTTTTGCAATAGTGAAAACTTCAAAGTATAATTTCTAATCTGAGCATTTCGAGTGTATGTTCGGGCATTATGCAGATTTAAAAAATAAAATAAAAATGTGCCCATCATAGGTAGCTCTTTATGCAATCTTACAGAATATTTTAAATCGTTTTATACAGTCGTGTAGAAACACTTTATCTACAATATGTTTAAAAAATAATAATTTTACGAATCGAATCTGTATGCAGCCTATTTATATTATTCAATTTAGCGATTTTAAATATATACCTTATTGAGTATATATGATTGTGTGTGAGTGTGTGTGTGTGAGAGAGAGAGAGAGAGAGAGAGAGAGAGAGCACGTCCAGTGTGCTCCCCGTGTGCACGCGCTCTAGGCAGGCAGCTCGCGAGGGTTTGGGACAGCGTCACTGGAGCTCAGAGCTCCGATCATCAGCTGCTCTGTCTCTGTCTCTGTCTCTGTCTGGAGCTCACACCGAGCTCAAGCTGTGACTCTCACACTCTACAGAACACACACAGGAGGAACTGAACACCTCCAGAGACCCCTACAGGTCAGTGCACTTCAAGACCACCTCTAGTGAGCAGCAGGTGAATACTGAAGACAACACTTCGTTTAGTCTGCTCTGTGTCTGCTAACTTACATAAATGTTGCACCGTTTCAATATTAATAGGCCATCATTTACTTCGGGTAAGTGTGAATAAACAGCTCATATTAAATTATATTAATAAATTGCATAAGTTAAACTTTTTTAAATTCATTCTGAGAATGTGTGAGTAAACTGAGTTTGTGTGTTTAATAGTTGTTAAGTTTAGTAGATTTCAGTAGAAACATTTCTTGTCTTGCACAGCTGCGCTTTATGAGTTAATACACCTTTACTTTTCTGAGAAATCTACTCGTTCTGTTTCAGATTACACCAAAAATCCTCTTCATTACCAGACTTGGTGATTCTGTCTGGCTTTATTTATTTAGAGGAAAGCGTTGGGCTGTTATAGTGAATAATTTACAGTAAACATTGATTATTATACAAGCCTCAAACATATCTGGATATTTTGGCTGCACTGTTTGAATGGCATTGCTTTTGAAATATTAAAAAATATAAAAAGGTCTAATAGATTTAAATAATAAAACGATAGTGTTTTTTCTTGTTGGTGGAAGATGTTGATATCACATCTGTGGTTCGTCTGATAGGACACATATCATATATCATACAAAATATCATTTGAGTCAGATGAAGTCATTACTGTATCAGTGTTTCAGCATTCAAGACAGAAACACAATAATCATTTTGACATTTGGTTATTATTATAGTTTTTATTTATATTTTTGGTTGGTTTATTGTTTAGATTTTTGATATTGCACAATATGGATTTGAACTGAATTATTAACTAAGCAAATGCACGTTTATCACTCTTCAACATGACGGCATGAGCAGAAGTTTCATCATGTTCTAATACGTCAACTACATAAGCATATCCACACAAATATACAAAAAATAATACTGTAATGTAAGCACTCTTTAATTCGAGAACTAAAGTCAGATTCTTGTGACAGTCACAGATAGCGACCAACGCACAATCTCTGGCCTGCTGTTATTTAGGGAAATTAAAGAACCTTATGACATTTGTGATGCGTTACACAAATTGTGAAATGAATATGAAAGAGAGGTCAGTTAATATCTAATTCTGCTTTACCAGTAAATCTGAGGTCAGCTTTCTTCATTCGGCTCAGACTGCGCTCTTTCAGAGTAAGGGATTGTAAAAGTGTGTTTGGCTTGAACAGAGCTCTGTCCGTAACTATTGTGTGTTTTATTGTGATGTGTACAGTATGTTGTGTGTGTGTGTGTGTGTGTGTTTACATGTACAGGAGCCCAAACGTCTGAGGATAGCTCAAATCTTTGTTTTTCTGTTTCAACATGAATTTTCATCAGAATTATGCATTATGATTTGAAATATGAACATGAAATCATGTTCTCCATCATGGTTTAGAAACTAAATCTTGTGTTTCAGTGGAAGCAAGTAAATTAGATTAGTCACCTAGTTTGTGTGTGTTTAGATGTTATTTGGGTGAATCCTGTGTTTCTCATGCGGTCTGAATGGTTAGCACGAGCTCAGATCAGGAGCGTACAGTAAAGACTGAATCAGATCTCTCCGTCTGACCTGCTGTTTCACTGACGTACACCGAGCCGGACTTTACCCTGTTGTCATGAAATCGCTGCTAAAACCTTGTCTACACTGATTTTTAATGTAAAACTGTTGTCACCTTGTTCTGCACATACTGCTGACGGATTGTTGCACTTGGCTCGTTTAGTTTTGGTGAACTTACTAGAATACTGAGCGCTCAGGAAGAACCGTCTTTACTGTGTGTGTGTGTGTGTGTGTGTGTGTGTGTGTGTGTGTGTGTACATTTACAGGAGTGGCTGTTTGGTTTCGGCGTAAAGACGATGGGTTGTGTCTCTTTTGAAATGGCCCACACATGCTTTAGTGCATTATCTTGCATGTGTTCACACACAGATTGCAGGATAATACCGAAGCATTAGCTTCATCAGAGCTGTGAGCCGCACCTCGTCCAGACACCTCCTTCTCTTTGGGTTTCAGTGGAACCTCAGCTCCGAGAACCAGTTACAGCACCAGTGCATGCGTGTGTGTGTGTGTGTGTGTGTGTGTGCTTGAGCTCCAGTGTTGGTTTGTGAAGAGAAGTGTCAGTTTTTACTGGTGTATGTTGAAATCTGGGGCACAGATGCTTTTTAATTACAGTTTTTCTGATGGTCCATTTGAGACATCCTGCTAACTATTAGTAACTTTACATGTTGTGTTAGGGCTGGCACTAGCAAAGCTACTTATTCTCTTGTTTAGTCTGACGTCACGTGTCATCTTTCCGTGTCCAAACGCTCTATCAGAGACCACGAGAAAACAACAAAAGGTGCTAATATACACTCACAATGTGATTATAATACTACCGAAAAAGTTATAATCCTAACATTTAACTTCATATCGAAGTACCAGATAGCCAGAAAATGAAAATATAAATATAAAAAAATATATATATAAAAATGTTGTGTTTGGGACGCTGTGAGCGCAGAGACTGTAGTGTACACCGTAAGTTTGAAAGCGTTTATCTTAAATGATTAATATGAATAAACAGTGCTCATAAACATCTGCTGAGGCTTCTTCTAACATCATCACATCAGTCGAATATCTGGAGCATCAAAATAAAGTGTCACTTGCTTTTTATCATTCAAGATTCATATGTTTAATCCGGTTTAGAAAGAGTGCATGTTTCAAACAAGATTTCAATACTCACGTATCAGAGGAACGGAAAATGAGATGAAGTTCAGAACATTGTCATTAATGAGTCACACGAACACATCATTTATTTCTGTTTAGCTTAAACTACTTAAACCCACAGAGTCCTGTTTTTATAGATTGCCTGCAAAACTACCACTGCATCAATCAAGTGAAAGCAGAATTAATTACTCTGTGAATCGTGTGTACTTTGCATTTTTGGACTGAAGTGAATTTTGGTTTTTGTGGTTTTGTCAACGCTTCACACAGAACTGTGTTCAGCTGGTGTGTCATGAATGTGAGTGTATGTTCTTCTCTCCTGCTTTCACAGTGTTTAATTACAGCTGTGGAGCAGTGTCCGCACACAAGCGTATGATATGAAGCTGAAGTCCAGAAGCGCCTGTGGTTTGGTCGTATCAGAGACTGATTCATGCTGAAGACTCGATGTCAGCGAGACACTGAACATTCAGCTCGGGTCGCTTCCCAAAGCTCTTTCCCTGTGCATGTTTCAGTCGTGATGTGACCAAACTACACCTCTCCCCCCTTTCCTGTCCACATCGAGGAACAGGGAAGCCCCTTCCTCCCATTTCCCGGGGCTTTAACAGAGAGCGTGTTCCTTCTTTATCCGTTTAGGAAGCTCCGCAGAACCCCCAGGAGAACCGTTCACCGTTAACTCATTCCTATTAAAAGTAATTGGGAGAAAGTTCATGTCCTTAAGTGTTGTGCAAGTCGAAGTCCTTCAGAAGCTGCACAGTTCAGCTTCAGAAGTCCCTTGTGAACGTTTGGCTTTAACGTCAGAACAGATTGTTTGAGATGAATCTCCTGATGAATCCTAGTTTGCATCCACTGAAATGGGCTGTAGTTCATGTTAGATCTCTGTATAAAAACAGCGACGGATCGATGTAATGGATTATAACCTTAGATTCATTACGTTAAGAATCGCAAGCATTGTAAATAGTTCAAAGGTTGATTGAAATGTTATGTTCAAGTGTGTTATCTAATTAAATGGTTAGATTAAAAGTAATTAAAATAACTAAATAGACTAAAATAAAATAACAAATTATAAGTGTTTCTGTAGCTCAAGTGGTAGAGCATTGCATTATCAAGCGCAAGGTTGTGGGTTCGATTCCCCGGGAACACTGATAGCCTGAATGCACTGGAAGTCGCTTTGGATAAAAGCATCTGCTAAATGCATTAATTTAATTTAATTTAATTTAATTTAATTGGATGAAGCCAGGTTCAAAATTGTTTTTCCGTTTTTTGAACTTGGTAAAAGTTTTATATTTCTCTTTGGTCACTCTGTAAATCAGAATACACAAATATATTTTCATTAGTATTTTTTATTATAAAATGTTGCATAAAATCAGGCAAGTTATATATGAACAAAGCTCTCTTTAAAGCGCTTCAGAATATAGATAAGAATAAAATCTAAAGTTAAGTGTAAGTGCAGCTGAGCGGAGACCTTTACAGATATGTATTTTTATTGAACTCTACAGACACATATAAATAAAGTGCCACTTAAACGTGAATTCGTTCCACTAGTCCAATATGAAAAGCCAGAAAGCCCAAAATCACACAATTGACAGATTCATGAACAAAACAAAGCAGTGTTTTAGTGTCTCGACTAGAAACTCGCTCGAGGACAGTCAACATTAACCCTTTACTTTCATCAGGCCACTCTTTTCAGCTATCTTGGCTGTATTAGACAGCTGAGAGCGTCACGTGAACAGCCTAATTTAACTGTTGTGTCTGTGTGTGGGTTTATTAGAAGCTGTGCTCGAATGCGAGGCTGTTCTGTGAAGAGAAGTGGAAGCAGCGCTGAGTGAGAGTGAAGCAACAGGAAGTCATCTGGCTAGCCTTACACCTCATGATGCTTAGCTGTCTGCACTTCTGCTGAGGCCATGAAGTGTCAAAACCAGCCCCAAACAATCCTTCAGTTCCTGTTCACTTTAATATAACCACAGCAGAAGCCACTGGCCTGCCGTCCTCTGGAGTCAAGAGTTCAGCCCGAATCGCCCGGACCGTGCCTCAGGAGAAGCTCCCGGCTCCGGGGGCGAGACATAGTTTGGGCATGATGGGGTTAAACCAGTGTTGCTATAGGTGCGGTGTTATGTTCCTTTTAAAACTGTGAAATGAAACTTGTCGAATGGCTATCTTCAGCAAATGGTCTTCAGCTATCAACCAAAGTGTTAAGATAGCGAAAAGATTTCATAATTAAATAACAGAGCAGTGTTTCGCTGCGAATCGAAACAAGTCAGTAAAGAGAATTAGGGAATGATGATGCATTGCTTTAAAGGGATGGTTCACCCTAAAAAATCATTTCTTCATCCTCGTGATGCTTCAGATCTGCTAAGAGAGAGAGAGATTTAGAAGAATGCTGATACAGCGTTAAAGAAGATTAAAACTAGGGCCCTCGATGACAATGAACTGTGTTGATATGAAGGATATATATTTTTTTAAGTAAGTGTTTTTTATTCTGTTTTCTAGTGAATCAAACCATCTTAGTTACTGTTGACATCCACTGTATGAAGAAACATCTTCAGTAATATCTTCTTCTCTTGTGTTGCACAGAAGAAAGAAATCACACCGTTTAGTCATTTTAAACATTTTCGTTGTGGGGTGAATATCACTTTACATGTTCTTAGAAGAATTAAATTTTCCTGGCCATCATTCACTCACTCATAATAGTTGAGGTAAAGAAGAAGAAGAAGAAGGTGTGGGTGGTGTATGTGGTAAATACTGATCATTTGTAATTAACAGCTTCTCTATCTTCTGCCCAAAAGCACTGTGGAAACCCCTGTGAGCTCATTCTGAACACGTCAGGAGAATAAATCAGGTCCAATCATGCCACGCTTGAGGGATTCAGAGCAGTCTACAGAAAATGTGGTCAGAAACGTGTACGACCTGCATCAAAGAGGCACATGTGTGCCACGCAAAACCAGTCCCAGCCGAGTGGGCGGCCAGACGGCTTTATAGTCTGCAAGAGACTCATAGTGAGAGGTCAGAGGTCAGGCTTCAGCGTGGTCAGGAAGTCATCTGTTTCTGTGTGTTTGAGGTCAGGCTGGGTCCTCCCCGTCTTCTTCTGAGGAAAGACTCTGCTCTCACACACATCTGCTTTCAGGAGAATCTTCTCTTTCTGTTGCAATCAGGTTAAAGCTTCAGAAAGGTCTCGCTGACACGATGATGAAGATGAAGGAGTGATGAAGAGAGACTCGTAGATGTCACAGATCATCAGACAGAAACAGTTACACGCTCCGTTACACAAGAACTAGAGATGCACTCCAGTAATCTTTATATTCACTTCAAAAGATCTTTTTATGGCACTTTTGTTCCTCTTGGAGCTTTGAACGTTGAATGAACGCTGTAGAGGGAAAAAATCATTAGTTAGCATGAGCTAAGAGTAAAGGATACTTCTATAGCATTTATTAATCTTATTTAAAGTCAGTTTCAACCTTTACTAATACACTATTGGGCTTATCAACTTCAGTTAATGCTAATGTGAACTAACAATGAAAGACTGTAATAAATGTATTGTTGGTGTTCTGTAATACATCAGGGAATGGAAACTGGTTGTAAAGTGTTGCTGGAGGTCAGATTCTGTCCCATACAGTCAAAACACAAAAGAGTTTAGAGAGATGTGCCCTTTTATCAGATCTAGAGAAGTGTTATCATTGGTAGAGCTGGCATTGGGAATCTTTGAAGGAAACAGAAGTGGTTTCTGCGTCAGTCTGAGTCTGAGTCTGAAAGCAGACGAGCAGGTTCTTCTTGAACACACTTCTGACGTCCTCTGGCCTCGCTAAAACTATTAAAACAGCACACACCAGACGAAACGCTAGGAGGAGAACCTGACGAGTGAGCTCTGATCGTATGAACGTCTCAGTCTCTGTCAAAACATTGTTGCCTCATTCTTTTCGACTTGGCGTTCATTTGATGTTCTTAGGAAATATCAGTGAAAAACATTAGAGTCCTGTTGCAATAGTGTCCCTGTGGAAAGGATTTCAGACGTCTCAGAAACACTGGCTCACAGCTACACCTTTAACATCAGCTGTTATTATCATATCTGCACCGTCAGATAAAGCGTGGTCTGATCCAGCTGTTTTACGATCAGAAGCAGAGCTGCAGTTTTAGTTGATCTGAACCCATGCCTGCAGTTCTTCAAGTCCATGTTTAGTTGAGTTTAGTCTGATCTTCTGTTCACTGCGGGATCAGACTTGGTTGGATCTGTCCATTAGGGGCCGGTTCAGCTGCTGTTTGGTGTGTTTTGTTGAGAGACGGGGCATTAACGTGACAATCTGTGACGTGTTGTTAAGCTGCAGTCACACGTCATGTCTCTGAAACAGTTTGATGAACCGTGCGATGACTTCCGTGCTATCGTCCCGGTGTTTCTCAGAGTTATGTAATGAAGAATATAAGTGCTGATATATTCACAGCGCTGCAAATCATACACACTCAAACGCTGCGGTGTCAGAAATACAGGTTTGACCTAATATATCGACGGGCTTGTGGTTACAACCAGAATATCTCTAGGTTTTCAACCACTTGAGTCAGGACAGTTTGTCTCTCTAAACTATATCTCTGCTACGATATCTTCAGCCAACTGGAGCAAACGATGTTTAGCACATTTCTAAACAGCATGTTATGAACGGAAACTTTGTTTTTTACTAAGAATAGACAGTCCCGCATCCCTCCGGATCGAGAAAGCTCTTGACCCTAGTGACAGAAGAGACATCGGGTCAGTCGTGGGAGTAGGGATGTGTCAGACCTGATGGGATTGATGTGAATCAGGTGTTTGACTCAATGCTTCATTAGTGGTGTTTAGCGAGCATTGAAAGCTGCTGTTCCAGTCTGGTGATCTGTGGGTGGGAAAACTTTAGATTTAACCCCTTTTAATCTGTGTCAATGACAGGTTTTATCCTCACTCACTGGAGTATGTCTCTTTCTGGAGGAAGAAACATTGAAGAATCAAGTCGTTCGCTAAATTTCCTCTGTGTGGTTTTACACAACCAGAGACCTTGATTATGTAAAATTTAGCACAGGGTCGATAAAAGAGGCCGAGCCGGTTTATTATTGATGGGTTAACCATGTTAGACTTCGGTTTATTATCAACTACAATCTTTTTTCTGTGGCTTCTATATATAACACATCTAACTCTCTCTGAAGCTAACACAGAAGAGCCTGCGTCTGTAAAAATAATCATATTTGTGAGGTTTCATGAGCTCGTTTGTGTGCTGTGTTTGGACTTCACTAGCATGTGTGCGCTTCGGAGGATCCAGTAAACCACATCTGTGCTGCGAAACACAAGAGGAACGCACCAGCCCTGACAGCACACTACAACTCACATCATAGTCAAGAGATTTCTATCAATATTTGGATTTTAGACGCAGCGTTCATTATTTCTGGAAGGAAGTACAGAGAAGACAGTAACCTCGGCACAAACGATCAGTTGGTTTCTAGTCATCAGCACAGTGGAGCTTTCAGAGGAGTGTGTGTGTGTGTGTGTGTGTGTATCATATCAGGACACAACTCTGTATAATGTCATGGGTATGACACAGGTATTACAAGGAGAGGGTGACTTATGAGCACATAACCCATGTCCCCATTTTTCAAAACACTTATAAATCATACAGAATGAGTTTTTTTGAGAAAGTAAAAATGCACAAAGTTTCCTGTGAGGGTTAGGGTTAGGTGTAGGGTTGGTGAAGGGACATAGAATATACAGTTTCTACAGAATAAAAACCATTACACCTATGGGATGAACACACTTTACACAAAAACAAACATGTGTGTGTGTGTGTGTGTGTGTGTGTCTGTGTGAGTGTGAGTGTGTATGTGTGTGTGTGTGTGTGTGTGTGTATGTGTGTGTGTGTGTGTGTGTGTGTGTGTGTGTGTGTGTGTGTGCTGATCTGAAAATGACTGAATCTGTCAGACTCACGTTTCTACTGTGTCTTACTCATTGTTTCTATAGATTACATTTGAACAGTTGAAAGTAATTTAAGACTGAAAAGCTTTCACACATTGCTCATCCTCACTTCTCAAATGTGCTAATAGTCACACTGATGTACTGATACAGTTCATGCTCCATCAGTGACTCGATTATGATTTTTATAGCTTCATTTGCACCTGATAGAATCAGCCAGCCGTTGTTTAGTGTTCGCACCAGCGCAGTGTGTACAGTGTGAACGTGTTGTGAGTGTTTTACACCAGGAGCGGAGCTCATCTTCACGTCCACTCCATATCTGTGAGGTTTGACACCTTATAAAGTGTAGCTCGTGCTGTCCGAGGCCTTTGACCTGATTTCATTTCTCTCCGAATGTCTTCTCAGATGGCATTCAGGGGTTTTGCACATGTTCATATTCTGTGAAACCATTGTGCCAGATCTAGCCAGAATTGTTCCTTTCGTTTAATAAATTTAATAAAAAGTACTTACTATGTCTTTAGGGTTAAGATTTGTTTTAGTGTCCATTGCTTTTACTGATGCTTCATCACTGTAAAATAAAGTTACAAATTTAAATTATTTAAATGTAATTAGTTTGTGGTTTTACAGTAGTACCTCTACAGTAAAAGATGAATCTAAAGAGCTGTTTCTACCTGATTTAACCCTTAAAACTGAGTTTGGTTAATATACATTGATGTTAAATAATATTTTAACTTAAAACTTTTTATTTTATTTTATTTTTAGATGTTTTATTTGAACATTGTCCAGCTCCAGAACTCAAAGCGTAAAAACATATTATCATAAATCAAGCATACTTAGCACAGCTAATAAAATATGTGTTTTTAATTCATAACTGCTCATAACTGTAATTGTTTGCTCTGTAAAAACAGAAAACATTAGTTACATTTAAATATTAAAAGGAAAACACTTTGTTTTAATGTGTCCTTGTTAAATATCTTGCATCTGTTTACTATATTAATAGTGGTAAATAATTACAAGCATCAAAGGTGAAACCAAAAATCTCAAAATTACACTGCAGTAAGAACAGATTAAAAGAAAGATATAATCGAGACCAAGGTGTCACACTTTCAATAATAACTGTAGTAAAGGGTAACCTGCATTTGTCTAAAGTGCTATTTCTACTTGCTTTAACCCAGTAAAGGGTTTGTTGGTTAATTCTGTGATATTAAATAGGTTTTAGGGTTATAGGTGAGCGTGTCTTCAGTTCTTCAGGGTTGTCTCTGTTCTCACTCCGGTCTGTGTTGGGCAGATATGGTGGACACACAGACGTATGCCTGGTCCATGGGATTCGGCCTGAGCGCTCTGGAGCTGGACGAACTGGACAACAGCTCACACTCCATGGACATGAAGCCCTTCTCCACGCTGGACTACAGCTCCATCTCCAGCGTGGAGTATGATCCGAGCCCGGCGCAGAGCGAGACGCCGCACATGATGGACCTGACACACATGTACAGCTACAGAGCGCAGGAGAACTACAGCATGTACAGCGGTCAGGAGAACAGCTACAGACCACACAGTACGCCTCTCTAACTCTCTCATCTCATTATTAGGACAATAGTCCTCCAGCTGTATCATGTCTAATGATGCACAGCACTGCAGCTCTGCAGGAGTTTCTCCAAGCGTCTCGAGACACAGTTCTTCTGGATGGAGTCTGTCTCAGTGTGACTCCAGACAGACTGATGAGGATCACATCTCTCAAACTCTCACTGCTTTATTACTATTAATGGTCAAATGAATGTTTGGAAATGTAAACTGATATGTACTACTGACACACAACAGCAAAAGATAGACATAACTGATTTAAAATCATTTTTATGTGCTTGAAATGCTAGTGCTCTGATCGTTTTAGTCCTCCCTGTGTTGATCTAAATGTGCTCCTGTGATCTGTTTCCAGATTCAATCAAGCTTGAGCCCGAGTCTCCTCCTCAGGTGGAGAACAGTGTGTTGTTTTCTCGAGCTCATGAAGACGCGTCCAGCTCAGCGCTGAACATCGAGTGTCGTGTGTGTGGAGACAAGGCCTCGGGCTTCCATTACGGCGTTCACGCCTGCGAGGGCTGCAAGGTACAGAACGCCCAAACTCTGCTGGAGACACCTGTCCTGATCACACGTCTTTATTCAGTTTTAATACAGTGACACATGTTCATACAGTGTGCATGTGTGTGTTCTCACAGGCTGATATCATGGACACTATACTGGGGTCCAAATATATGAAAAATATTATTTCATGCCTTTTTAGAATTTAATACATTTTAAATATTATAATGTTTTTTTTATCAATTAAATATGTTCTTTTACCAATTAATAAATAAGCTTTATTAAACAGAAATAATTATTAGCAATTAATTACTGAAGTATAATATCACAGTAAAATATTTGTATATTAAAAAAAAAAAATGTTATTTCATTTATTATGTTAAATGTTAGTTTCTTTTTTGCTTTAATAACATTGCAGTCGAACTGTTTGTGACCTGACCGTCTACAAAAAGTCACATTATCAATGTCTTTCTTTTACTTACATTTGACTAGTCACCTAGAAACATGTGTGTGTGTGTATATATATAATTTAATTTTTTTGACATAACAATGTTTTCTTCACATTCCTCACAACATTTTTATTTTGAGGTTTGACCCCCAGAGTTTCAGTGTAAACCCCATCATGTATTGGGAAGTGTGATGTTTGTGTCCTGACCGAATCACACAACGCTCTGGTCCTTTAGAAGATGATTGAAATCATTAGCTGATTAGAAGATTTCTGAACGGGATTTTTCATCTCAAGCGCTACACAGCAGAAATCTGACTTCCAGCTAAATATATAGTCACATGTTGCTTGTCATGGATCGGCTGGTTAGCTCAGAGATTATATTCTAGTTTTACACTTGAATCCAAAGCATTTCCATTCACAGTGAAGTCTTGCTGGAGGACAGAGAGGTGACAGCTTTCCTGGGGTCACCACTTTTCACCACAAACTCACCACTTTTCACTTTTCAGCTCAGATCTTAAACCAACACATACACACACACACACACACACACACACACACACCCTTTTGACAGCCAGGAGCTTTGAATACAATTCCCCGAACACACCGTGCTCTTCCAGTCATTCTGGTAAATTTAGCACGGTGAACACCGAACCGTTCTCAGACATGCAGATAAGGAACGTGTCTGTCACTTCAACCACAAACCCTCGGCAAGTTTCCACCGGGGCAGAAATATGTATGGGCAGAAGGATATGTCTCAATAAGAGTAATCATCTGAGTGGGTGACCAGACGTCTCAGGTGTTCACGTGTCCCACACACTCGACACGAGCCTTTGATGATGCACCTCACAGACGCTTCAGAGCTGCTCCACACACACACTTAACACTTTTATTTTATACACAACACATGTACACCCCATTTATCATTTATGAAAAGTGTTGACATGAAAAATTGGCCTCCGAGGATCCTTTAAAAAAAGATGCAAATCCTGTGGTTGACCACATCCTGCTCGAGGTGCTGCATTCTCTGAAAAATGAAAGGACTTAGCCAGAAACGTTTTGTGCGTGTTTGTGTAAAAAACACCTTTCGGAATGTGCTACATTTGGGATGTTCCTACTAGTGCTTTACTATAAATGTGTGACGCCGCAAGAGAAACTTGCTAAATGCGGGAACTCTTCCATCGCCCCGTCACTTAACAATGCCAGCCAGGTTTACTCATTTACTGTTTAACAATACAAAGCCACGCTGTTACACCTTACTATATTTATTTTTGGCCTGCAATGTTTCTAAATTTAAAAATGGGCTGATCAAGAGGCAAAGCAAATGCACGAAAAACATCCTCTTTTAAAAGCCTCTTTCCTGTGTGTATAGTGCTCACATCAGTATGTATTTTTTAGCTACTAAAAATACTGCATGGAGCTGGCCTTTGACTTCACCAGTATATGAAAATGTCTGCCAAAAATAGATTCGGTCAACGTCTTTTTGCACCCTGTATTGTTTCCACTCTGAGGGAAATCTGCTGCTTTCTCTTTTCTAAATGATGGTTTAGAAGTGTGTTCGTCGAGGTCCAACCGTGAGAGCTTTCATAATATTTGCGCTGGCCTTCTCTATTAATGACCTCGTGTCAAGACAAAGACTAACAGCGATTGTTTTGTGGCCAAAGTCTAACGCAGGCAGCGATGATCTATTATTTAGATAAAAGCGTGCTATCATGAGAGCTCGGGTTATCTTCGAGTGTGTAATGACTCGAGTGGCATGTCGTTCAGAAACCTCTGAAAGGGCCTGTGGTTTGGTTTTGGATTAAAGCATAACTAACTCATCAGATAGGATTTAAAACACAGGAAACGCACTGAGCATGTTCTCCTCTCGGGCACTATCCATATTCTGTGTGATTCCTGTGGTTTTATAAATGCTTGACTGTGGAAATGAAGGTGTGTTTGTTACTTTAGGAGATATTGGCTGATTTGAGCCTCAGAAAACTATTTTGTTTCTGTGTCCTGATGCACTCAGCTTGATATTAAAAAAATCTATATATTTTTGACTTGATCAAATGAAGTTTATCCTAACAAAACCTAACAGAACACATGTTGAATAATGTAAATGTATCTGAAGCTTTCAAGCTACACAGAGAAGCAACAGCACCACACAGAGTTAGTGTGTTTAGCCTTGATGTGTGTATTATCTGAAGAAAATGTGAGCAGTGCTTGTCCTGGCAAAACTCTTATATTAGGCACTTATAGTAAACTTAATCGTTTTAGCATCATGTTAACAGCATGTTAGTTTTGCTAGCATTATGCTAACAATATGCCAGTAGGTTGTTTGCCGTCAGGTGATTCTGATGACGTGTGAAATGCAAGAAGTGATCTTTCTCCATAGGAATCTAGCAGAAACTCAAAATGCTTGTGTTTTGTGTTGTTTATGCATGCTCAAATCAGCCAAACCGAGAAACCACGAGGATCTTTTATTGTATATGGCTTCATTAAAGGGTCATATGATGCTGCTAAAAAGAACATAATTTGTGCATTTGGTGTAATGAAACGTGTTTATGCAGTTTAAGGTTAAAAAACACATTATTTTTCACATAATGTACATTATTGTTTCTCCTCTATGCCCCGCCTTCTGAAACACATCGATTTTTATAAAGCTCATCATTCTGAAAAGCGAGGAGTGCTCTGATTGGCTAGTGTTTCTGTGCGCTGTGATTGGCCGAATACCTGAAGTGTGTGACGGAAATACTTACACCCCTCTCCCCAGCGAGACAAATGCGATACTTCACTTCCAAACATTCATTCATGAATTTGCGTCTGCAGCATCTTCACACACACACAATCATAAACCCATGTAAATAAATATGATTTAAATTCACATCTCGCACACTTCACTGCCCTCTGAATGGAACCTATACGTTCGTTTTGAACTGGAGTCATGGGGGAATATCCGCCGATATATCCGTGATGTCCACTTCGCAGGGCACTTACGTTCAAATAGAACAAACGTTGTACGTGAAAAGAGGACTGGGATTGGGAAATGCTGCCTTACCACACTGTGATGCAGTCTCCTGGCACAACCAGATAAAACTAATAAAACCCTTTACAAACCAGGCATACTGATTATAATGACTTACACAGTGTTTTTACGTGTTGTGTTGCGTATCGTGCTGCATAAACATAAAAACATGCCTGCATTAGTGATCGGAGAAACAGCAAGCGCTACTCTACACTACACACAACTCACGTTAACTGTGTTAATGTACTTACAGACTGTGAGTCAGAAGCGTCAGACTGAACTTACAGAGTTGGAACTGCCTCACTTTATAGAAACAGACACTGGTACTGTAGTCTTGTCTCCCAGGATCAAGAAACTCTGTCTGAACTGTTCTGGAACAGTGTTGTAAATACAGCTTAACTACTGATTTCTAGTTGTGTCCTCTTTAGGAAGACCAAACTAAGTATTTTTTGCTCTCACATCTTCCTGCACAGTGACGTAGAGATGTGGGGTGTGTTTAAACGAGACGTTTCAGGAGAGAGTGGATGACTCTTAACTTTGATAAAGAATATCTCTTTGGGTTTGAGACTTTACAGATCTTCTTTATACACCAAGAGCTTGTAACTGTCCAAAGAGAAAGAAACAATTGAAATTGCATCATATGACCCCTTCAAAGAACCATCTCTTTCTTATCTTTTTATAATCTGAAGAACCTTCTTTCACCACAAAGAACATTTTGTGAAACAAAAAGGTTCTTTAGATGTTAAAGGGTCTTTATGGAACAGAAGTGTAAGGGGGGAAAAACTAGAAATTGACTGAAAAATGCTGGAAAAAGTGTCTTGTAAACCTGCGTCTGAGTTGGATCATGCTTGTGTGTGCAACTAGTTAGTATAAGATATAATAATGTATTAAAACATTAATAAACATATAAATAGATTTGGCTGCCAGCTCTCACACATTCAGAACGAGACTGTCAGAATTCTCTCAATGCTAAACACCACACTGTACGATCATCATGCGCCTGATCGATCATAGAAGTCATAGCACACCTCTCAATAATTGCCTGATTTGAGCCTCTTTCATGGGTCTGTGACAAACGGTGCTGGACGAGTTATGTGACAAATTAGTAGAAGTATATAAGATGGATAAGTATGTTGCCTTTGGCAAGCACCGCTAATAAAAGTCTTCAGTCGTACAGAAACTCTCTTTGAGGAACAGGCATAAATGTGTGTTGCACATCTTCCTCAGCATTCAAGTCATACAGTCTTGGTTTTACCAAAGTCACACAGAGGAAAAAACGGAGCTGAAAAGTCGCAACCTTTCATCTGACCTTATTGCATTTATAGTTTGCATGATTTATTGTTTAAATAAATAATGCAAGGTGATTTACTAAGGTTTGCATTATTCAACTAGTATTTAGCACCCCAGAAAACATGTCTTAACCCATTTTAGTCTCACGCTAATTTTCACTGTTTATTTAAAAGTTTTTAAAGATCAAGATAGGACTGTGCAATTAATTTAAAAACTGTTTCAATTTAGATTTCCGCCTTAAAATGATTACGAAAATACAATAATGGAGATAAAACAATTACTGCACCCCGCTACGCCCCTTTCCAGCGGTGCGCTTTCGGCCCTCCATAAAAACATAGTTTCGTCCGTAAAATCATGTAACATCCATCCATCCATCCATCATCTTCCGCTTATCCGGGGCCGGGTCGCGGGGGCAGCAGTCTAAGCAGAGACGCCCAGACTTCCCTCTCCCTAGCCACTTCTTCCAGCTCTTCCAGGGGGACCCCAAGGCGTTCAACAGCTCAAGACCATAGGTGAGAGAAGGAACATAGATTGACCGGTAAATCGAGAGCTTTGCCTTACAGCTCTGCTCCTTCTTCACCACGACAGACCGGTACAGCGACCGCATTACTGCAGAAGCTGCACCGATCCATCTGTCAATCTTACGTTCCATCCTTCTCTCACTCGTGAACAAGACCCCAAGATACCTGAACTCCTCCACTTGAGGCAGGAACTCTCCATAAACCTGAAGTGGGCAATCCACCCTTTTCCGACTGAAAACCATGGCCTCGGACTTGGAAGTGCTGATTCTCATCCCAGCCGCTTCACACTCGGCTGTAAACCGTCCCAGTGCACGCTGAAGGTCCTGATCTGAGGAGGCCGACACGACAACATCATCCGCAAAAAGCAGCGACGAAATCGTATGGTCCCCAAACGGGACACTCTCCGGCCCTTGGTTGCGCCTAGAAATTCTGTCCAAAAAAATTATGAACAGAACCAGTGACAAAGGGCAGCCCTGCTGGAGTCCAACATGCACCGGGAACAGGTCTGACTTACTGCCGGCAATGCGAACCAAGCTCTTGCTCCGGGCATACAGGGACCGAACTGCCCTAAGTAGGGGGCCGCCGACCCCATACTCCCAGAGCACCCTCCACAGGATGTCGCGAGGAACACGGTCAAATGCCTTCTCCAAATCCACAAAACACATGTGGACCCTCCAGCACCCTGGAAAGGGTATAGAGCTGGTCCAGTGTTCCACGACCAGGATGAAAATCACACTGTTCCTCCTGAATCCGAGGTTCCACTATCGGCCGAATTCTCCTCTCCAGTACCCTGGCTGAGGCTGAGAAGTGTGATCCTCCTTCCTGAAAAGAGGGACCACCACCCCAGTCTGCCAGTCCAGAGGTACTGTCCCCAACCGCCATGCTATGTTGCAGAGGCATGTCAGCCAAGACAGCCCCACAACATCCAGAGACTTGAGGTACTTGGGGCGGATCTCATCCACCCCCGGTGCCTTGCCACAGAGGAGCTTTTTAACTACCTCGATGACTTCAGCCCGGGTGATGGACGAGTGCTCCTCCGAGTCCCCAGCCACTGCTTCCTCAGCGGAATACAAGTGGGTGGGATTGAGGAGATCCTCGAAGTATTCATTCCACCGCCCAAAGATATCCCCAGTTGAGGTCAACAGGTGCCCATCTCTACTGTAAACAGTGTTGGTAGGGCACTGCTTCCCCCTCCTGAGGCGTCGCACAGTTTGCCAGAATCTCTTCGAGGCAAACCGATAGTCTTTCTCCATGGCCTCACCGAACTCCTCCCAGGCCCGATTTTTTGCCTCCACGTGTTTGGGGATTGCCGCCTCGACAGGCACCGGAGACCATACGGCCACAGCTCTGAGCAGCCGCAGCGACAATGGAGGTGGAGAACATGGTCCAATTGGACTCAATATCTCCAGACTCCTCACAGTACGTTTGGGTTTGCCGAATCTGTCCAGCTTCCTCCCCCACCATCGGATCCAACTCACCACCAGATGGTGATCAGTTGACAGCTCCGCCCCTCTCTTCACCCGAGTGTCCAAGACATATGGCCGAAGGTCTGATGACACGACCACAAAGTCGATCATCGACCTCCGGCCTAGGGTGTCCTGGTGCCACATGCACTGATGGACACCCTTATGCTTGAACATGGTGTTCATTATGGACAAACCGTGGTTAGCACAGAAATCTAATTGGAACGTTCCTCCCAATCACGCCCCTCCAGGTGTCACTGTCACTGCCCACGTGAGCGTTGAAGTCCCCCAGACAGAGTCTCCAGTCGGAGCACTTTCCAGCACCCCTCCCAGAGACTCCGAGAGGGCCGGGTTGTCCTCACTGCCATTCGGCCCGTAGGCACAAACAACAGTGAGAGACCTCTCACCGTCTCAAAGGCGCAGGGAAGCGACCCTCTCGTTCACCGGGGTGAACTCCAACACATGGCGGCTGAGCTGGGGGGCTATAAGCAAACCCACTCCAGCCCTCCGCCTTTCACCATGGGCAACTCCAGAGTGGTAGAGAGTCCAGCCTCTCTCAATAAGTGTGGTTCCAGAGCCCAAGCTGTGCGTGGAGGGGAGCCCGACTATCTCTAGTTGGTACCTCTTGACCTCCCGCAAAAGCTCAGGCTCCTTCCCCGCCAATGAGGTGACATTCCACGTCCCTAAAGCCAGATTCCGTGTCCAGAGATCGGGTCGTCGGGGGTCTCGCCTACGACTGTCGCCCAAACCAATAGGTGCACCGGCCCCTTACGCTCCCTCCTGCAGGTGGTGAGCCCGACAGGAGGATCATGTTACATGACTTTTACAAATTGTAACTTCATTTAAAGTTGATTAGATAATTTTTTTTTTTAAAGGTGTGAAACCGAACTTGCTGTTTCCCAGGAGGATTTATATGCGCTCGAACACACCGAACACAGACATAAAAGTAATCTTTTAACTCAAAATGTGAGCCTAAATGGTCAAATACACGCAAACATGTATCAAAATGTGGCACTTAGTGATTATTCACGTAAACCCTTGTCGGTTATGTAATAAATGAAGTTAAAGAGTCGAAAATATAATACATAAAGTAAAGTAGCTCCGTGCAGCTCTTAAAGTGACAGCAGTCTAATAATCCTGCTGTTGACTGTATACCTTATATTAACCAAACAACACAAGACAAATTCAGAATCACACCCCGCTCTTGAGAGGAGGAGTTTTGTGGCAAATGAATTTTAATTCGTACAGTGAAGATGTTGTTTTATTTTACATTAGATTATTAATTTATATTGATCGCTATATTTTAAATAAATCATTTATTTAAAGTTTTAGGCGAGGCAAGTTTATTTATATAGCACATTTCGTACACAATGGTAATTCAAAGTGCTTTACATAAAAGAAAGTAAAATAATAATGAAGATAAAATGATAACAAAAATAAATCAATCAATTTTAAAACTTTTAAAATGATTAAAACATTTACTTAAAATGAATTTAAAAACAGAGTGTGATTTTACATAAAATAAAAAAAAACTGAAAATATAGTGCAATCAGTTCGGACATTGCACAGTGCTCATTCAATAAATGCACAGCTAAACAGATGAGTTTTGAGTCTAGATTTAAATGTGACTAGTGTTTTAGCACATCTGATCTCTTCTGGAAGCTGATTCCAACTGCGGATGGCATAGTAACTAAAGGAGGACTCCCCTTGTTTTGTGTGAACCCTTGGTATTTCTAACTGACTCGATCCTAATGATCTGACTGCTCTGTTAGGTTTATATTATATTGAACATTTCTGCTATGCATTTCATTCCTAGGTCACTGAGTGATTTATATACAAGTAAAAGTACTTTAAAATCAATCCTAAATGTAACTGGAAGCCAGTGTAAGGACCTGAGGACTGGTGTGATATGCTCAGATCTTCTGGTTCTGGATGAGCTGCAGCTGTCTAATGGTCTTTTTGGGAAGGCCGGTGAGGAGACCATTACAATAGTCCACCCTGCTGGTGATAAAGGCATGAACTAGTTTCTCCAAGTCTTGACTGGAAACAAAACATCTAATTCTTGCAATGTTTTTTAAATGATAGTTTGCTGCTTTAGTTACTGCTTTGACATGACTACTGAAACTAAGGTCTGTCTCCAGAATCACACCAAGATTCCTGACTTGATTTTTAGTTGTTTGACCCCTAGAGTTAAGGTATGCATTCACCTTGAACACTTCATCTTTGTTTCCAAATGCAATGACTTCAGTTTTTTCCTTGTTTAACTGAAGAAAGTTCTGGCACATCCAGCTATTAATTTCATCAATGCATTGACAGAGGGAGTCAATGGGGCTGTAGTCATTTGGAGATAAGGCTAGGTAAATCTGAGTATCATCAGCATAGCTGTGATAGGCAATTTGGTTCTTTCTCATTATTTGACTTAGTGGAAGCATATACAGGCTAAACAAGAGCGGTGCTAGAATTGAGCCTTGAGGGACTCCACATGTCATGGACGTCCATTTAGACTTATGCTCTCCTAGACTCACATAATAGCCTCTCCCTTCTAAGTATGACCTGAACCATTTGAGTACCATCCCAGAAAGCCCGACCCAGTTTTCCAGTCTCTCTAGTAGTATGTTATGATCGACAGTGTCAAACGCAGCACTGAGATCTAGCAATACCAGCACCGATATTTTACCAGAGTCACAATTTAAGTGAATATAATTTATTATCTTAATGAGTGCTGTCTCTGTGCTGTGATCCAGATTGAAAATTGTCCAGGTATCCATTTGAGTTTAAGTATTTGTTTAGCTGATTAAAAACTACCTTTTCTATAATTTTGCCTTTAAAAGGAAGATTAGATATTGGTCTAAAATTGCTCAAAATGGTGTTATCAAGATTGCTCTTTTTCAGGAGTGGCTTAGTCTTAAGGCACACTCGTAATCTTGTTAAATAATCGTGATTACAATATTGACCAAAATAACTGTGATGATGCTTTTTGTCATAATCGAGTAGCCCTAGATCGAGAGCTTCAGTCCTCATCTGAATGTAAAAGAGTGGCTGGTATGTTTCTCTAAATTTTTCCTTTTGAGGAGTAAGAAGGTTTTCACTTGGAAGGTGAATAAACATTTCCATTAGGGCTCAACTTTTCCCCTGACTAAAGAAACAGTCTTTAGTAAAAATTACAGCGTTGTAATCGCTAGCCGCAGCTGTTCAGCGTTCAGCCGCAGCTCTATTGTGCTTCTTGACAATGAGCTGAATAGATCAGATATGTTTTTTAAAGAATTCTAACAAGGCATCAGGAAAGCCTTTTCCCCTTCCTTCCTCACAGCATTCCTTTTCTTTTTGGCAGGGATTCTTCCGCAGGACCATTCGTCTGAAGCTGGTCTATGACCACTGCGACCTGCACTGCCGCATCCACAAGAAGAGTCGCAACAAGTGCCAGTACTGCCGCTTTCAGAAGTGCCTGATGGTGGGCATGTCACACAACGGTGAGCTGAGCATGAACCGCGCTCGTGAGAAACACCCTGCCGTTTCAGAGAACTGGTTTCTGTTTGAACCACTCGAGGCAGACTCTTTCAATGCTACGCTCTGAGACAACTGCACTGTGCCTCGGTGCCTTGTTGTTTCCTTTGTGTGGTCTCCTGCTGCAACGTGTGTGTGTGTGTGTTCATGTGCGTGTGTGTGTGTGTGTGTGTGCGTGTGAGAGTGACGGTGTGTGTGTGTGTGTGTGTGTGTGTGTGTCCGTGTGTGTGTGTGTCTGTGTGCGTGTGAGAGTGACGGTGTGTGTGTGTCCGTGTGTCCGTGTGTATGTGTGTGTGTGTGTGTGTGTGTGAGTGACAGTGTGTGTGTGTGAGTGACGGTGTGCCCTTGTGTGTGTGCGCGTGTGTGTGTGTGTGTGTGTGAGTGACGGTGTGCACTTGTGTGTGTGTGTGTGTGAGTGACGGTGTGCACTTGTGTGTGTGTGTGACACCTTATTTACAACCCTGCCACCGCACGAGTCCTGCTTAAACACCTCAGCCTGGATCTGTCTTGTCTATCTATTATTCTGTTTTTTTTCTTTTTGTTTTTTTATTCTTAATATCTTGTTCTTTTCCATTTTATTTAAAGCACTTTTTTTAACAGTTTTTTATTTTTTATTTTATTTTTTTATAAAGGTTTTCATAAAAGAGAATAATATAAAGACAATCCCTATATTTATTTATGTATTTATGTTTAAATGTACAGTTTTAGTTGGGAGCATGTTTTTCTTTTCATATTGTTTTTTATAATTATTTGTTTTGTTTATTTTTTTATGTTTCCATTTTCTCCTTAATCAAAAATCAAAATTTGTTTGTCGTTTCTTCAACACTTTGTAGTTGTTATGTCTACATCTATGATTTTAGTTTGCTTGTTTGTTTTTCTTTTATTTAATTCTAATTAATTCTTTAATTTCTTCTTTTCCATTTATTTTAAGCATTTATTACTCATTCTTGTCCTAAAGGCTCTTATTAACCACCAAATCATATCATGATAATTATTTATATTTATGTTTACATGCATGGTTTTGTTTTACTTCTCCTTTTCTTCTTTATTTCCCCTCCCCTTTAATTCTTTCATTTCCTCTTTTCCATTCTGTTGAACGCTCTTATTCCGGACTCTTTCCCCGCAGGCTGCTGCACACAGACAGAATTACGCTGTGTTTAGGCGTCTCTGAGTGTGTTGTGGTTGATTGCAGGTGCACACAGAGAGGTCAGTCAGGGCTAGCGTTCCCATTGGCTTGCTCTGTTCCCCCTCCTCCTCTTCTCTCTCTCTCTCTCTCTCTCTCTGGAGTGGTTGGGATTTGTCTGTCTGTCTCTTTTATCAATGATTCATGAGAGCGTGGACAAACATGCTGTGTCACTCGCTCTGGCCTGGGGCCAAGATTACAGCAGGAGAAAGATAGTTTACAGAAGGTGTGATAGTAATACACTCGTCATATCAATCGGCAAGTCAGGGCATATACATGAAAGAAACCGTTTACTTCCTACATTGGGAATATTAGATAACCGTTCTTGGCTGCGTGGGTTACAAACGCTCTCCAGCCCCCAAGACAAATAATGTAATCATTCCTGATCAAAGGTGAAGAAATTTTTCATGTGTGAAGAAATGTCTACAGAATTTCATTTCTTACATTAGATTGAGGGCACTTCTTCACGTTTCCTGTCTAACGTGCCTGAAACCATGCCAAGGTTTATCGGAAGACACTTAAAAACGTAGATTTCAGCAGTTGCTGAAGTCTCAGAGAGCTCAGATTCAGCTTATTTTCAGCTTGGTGCGCAGAATGGTTAGATGGTTTTGGGCTGGTTATATCTTTGTTTCTGTTGTCTTTGATCACATCGCTGTCCTAGATTCAATGGAAATAGTCATAGGTTTCACAAAGTTGAGATTTCAGTGTTATTAGATCAGGCCTGTCATGTGACCATTACAACATTTCCATGCATATCGTAATGAGTAACTAATAATGATAACATATTGTAGATTTCAGATCTTAAAGGAAAAGTTCACTTGTAAATACACTTGTGCCACACTGTTACATTATTCCAAACACAGATGCCTTTATCTTTTATTTCCCTTAAACAGAAAAATATGCTTTTTAAAGAAGACTGCCATTGTGCGTTATATTATACAAACTAAACCATGTGAAACAACCATATTTGAAGAGCATTTTTATCAGATCAAATGTTTAAACCTGCTTTCTTCAGTTTGTCTTAAAGCAAAATAACACTTCCCATGGAAAATAATAATATAATAAAATTGTTATTAGTCATTACATAACAAAACATATGATATATTAAGCCACAGAAGAAATATTCAGTAACTTTCTATGAAGCCCGTATTTATAATACATTATAAGGGTATTCTTAAAGCATTATAATGAATGCATAATGCATTATAAAAACCTTATAATATGTTGAATCATCTCATGAATATTCATAAGAACAGTTTTAATATATTATAATATTTACTTATTTGTGGTTATAGCTTTTAAGATCCTGATGATTTATAACACGAACACATGCATCCACTTTTACAATGGATTATATTTCTCATAGTTATAATGTATTATAAGTCTCATATCTTGCCATTTTTCTGATGCTACTTTACTTAAAGTGGTCAAATTACACTTATAAGTAGTTATAATAATAATAATAATAACAAACGTTCTCTCAAACAACCATAAGATCAGATGAATGTGTAATATGACAACAATTCAGTACATGAACTCAATGTATGAATTCAAAAATCGTAAGGTAAAATTGTTCCACTATTTTAAATCTACTTTTCAAACTCGTCCTAGACCACTGCGCCGATTTTTCCGAAAATGTAATCAGATCATCTTCAGACCGTGCTGGCCAAACATTATGGAATACAAGTTGTTTCGTCCAACCGTTCTCAAATAACACTCAAACAAATTAGATGAAAAGCACTCAAAAATGGATGCAAGGCTCTATCTCGGCAACGGTTTGGCGTATTGAGACTTGGTGTGTGTTATAACAATTATGACCTGAGATTACCTGCAGTGGTTCGGTGCAGTGCCATCTAGTGGTCAGGAGATACGAAAACTGCATATTTTTGCTTATAACTTCTGAATGGTTTGGCCAAAAATCACAAAACTTGTCTCTTTAGATCAGGTGTATCATGCCGAGTCGAATAATACCCAGTTTTTCCATGTCAG
Organism: Carassius gibelio; assembly: GCF_023724105.1. Taxonomy (NCBI): domain Eukaryota; kingdom Metazoa; phylum Chordata; class Actinopteri; order Cypriniformes; family Cyprinidae; genus Carassius; species Carassius gibelio. Next base: position 5,968,997 of record NC_068406.1, read on the forward strand.
CCATTGTGGGCATCGGCCATTATGCACTTTGTACTAAAATGCTGTATTTTACAAACGCATTGATGTATCGTTATAAAACTTGATATGGGTCATCAACACGATGCCCTGAGGGAGCCAGCGCCACCTAGTGGTAAAATCAAACATTCAAATGCTTATAACTTTGGTTATGGTCGACTTATTTTCACATTAGTTACCTTTTTAGACTCATGAATCCTTGCCGAGTCCAGCGATACCAAACATGCCAGATTTTGCCTTGGTTTGGTTTGTGAAATGTTGGATTTTAACACCTAAAAAACATGTACCAATATCTTAGAAACCATTACTCCAATCGACACGATTGTTATATTAATAGATTACCCTTGGGTCATGCTGAGAACAGTCATACTATTGTAAACTTCCTGTCCGTCATTTCAATTTTCTATGAAAACATACTTTTTCGAACTCCTTCTAGACTGTTGGTCCGATTTTCACAAAAATCAAATCATATAATCTTCAGACTATGCTGACATAAAGTTATGGATTTTGTGTTGATAGACAAAACCGTTTTCGCACACCACAGCAATGAATTTGAGGCATGATGCCACATGTGAGAGTGCTTTGGTATATTGACACCAAACTTTGTGTGTGTCATTGCCAAATCACACAGAACACACCACATCCATTTGAAACCAGCGCCACCTATTGGTCAAACTTGATAAGCCAATAAATCATGCTACTAGAGGTTGTATTTATGATTATTCAGCCATTTCAATTACAGTCATCCTAACATTGCTTTCATTGCTGATTGTTGTATTTCATGCTCATGCCATGCTTCGCTCCTCAGTTTGCTGCTGGACTGCCTGGCCCTGTAACTTGCTGCTTGCTGCTATTTTAATAATTTCTAATTATATTTCAATTAATGACCTCCATGTGAAACGAAGGAGCATCTCTGATAGATAAATGTAAAGATATGATTACTGAAGAGGCTCGTCTCAGACAGTCACAACATCACACGCACAGGGTTTACTCTCGTAGCTTGAATTGTTTAGTTTCTCATTAACATGACAAACATTAAAGCATTGTGGTTTTTTTCTATAAAATCACATGGATGCTGAATTCAAAGCATACTAATTGAGTCCAAACAAATATATTTGAGAAGTCTGTATCAAATATTCCTTGTTATAGTTTGGCTGTTTGAAGTGGTCATAATGACCTGCGCTAACATACCGAAACACTGCAAACAAACTCCCACACCAGATCCCTACAGACTCCAGACTGCCAGCACCATGCATCTGGGATTTGGGGGGTTTTCAACTGTCTGTTTGTTTGCTTTTTTCCCAGCCATTCGTTTTGGTCGAATGCCGCAAGCCGAGAAGGAGAAGCTCTTGGCAGAGTTCTCCACTGATGTGGACCACAAGCATCCCGAATCTGCAGACCTCCGAGCGCTGGCCAGACATCTGTACGAGTCCTATCTGAAGTACTTCCCCCTGACCAAAGCTAAGGCCAGGGCCATACTGTCAGGGAAGACCAGCGACAGCGCAGTGAGTGCACACTTCTGCAGTACAGACACACTCGACTGAGACTGAGCAGATCCTGATCCATCACAGACAGCGCTGTAGTCTACACACACACACCTGAAGAGCAGTACTCAGGAGAGATTCAGGTTTACAGTGTTAACCTGTCACACAGATGAACACACATAATCTCACACTGTTCTTCAGTCCTGTGCTTCATTACCATCCCTCACAAACATAACAACAACATAGCAATGCATATTACTAATCAAATATTACTTTTTGATATATTTACGAAAATATCTTCATGGAACACGATCTTTACTTAATATCCTAATGATTTTTGGCATTTAAGAGAAATCGATAATTTTCACCCATACAGTGTATTGTTTGTACATAGTTTGTTGGCTATTGTTTATTCAGCTAAAATATTCAAGTTCTCACTTAACTTAACTTTAAGTAATGTATTTGATTAAACCTAACATTTGTATTCATGTATATATATATATATATATATATATATATATATATATATATATATATATATATATATGTCTGTGTGTATGTATGTATATGTATGTATGTATACAGTGTAAAAAAAATGTTTCAACTTAAGATGATGTATTACCTTGCTGACTAAAAATGTTACAAAGTAACATTTTTTTTATTCCTCAAATGAAAGAAAATTATGTATACATTTTTATTTAATAGTTTTTATTGAAACAAAAAATGTTTAGTTAATTTTTATTTTTTTGTTTTAATTATTACATTATATCATTCTGTAGACCACACTGACAAAATGTATGAATATCACTGCTTTAGATAACAAAACATTTATTTCAAAGACAACATTTTACATTTAACCAGAACAAATTCACATTTCTCATTTGCATGCTGCTATTTTCATATTTTATTTACAGTATAGGATCATAGCAATAATGAAAGCCAGAAATGAGTGCCCTCTGCCTCTCTATTAAACATTCCTGTTCTGTTGACAGTAGAAATCAAGCATAGCACGCATCGTGTGTCTTCAGCTAGAGATATGAGCAAGCACTAACACAGCAGTGATACCAACCAGCTGCTCGCTTTACAGGACAAATATTTAGAAAGGCACAGACTGCAGAAAGAAAGGCCTACACAAATATAAAAGCAGAATATATCAGAAAGGTCTTAATTCATGCTTGATTAGTTCCACATTCGGCTTGTGCACTCATGCAGACGACTCAGAGGAAGCTGACAGAAAGTGAAAGATCAGCTTGGGACTTCCGAGAATGTGTTTTCTGTTCTAAACGCTGTGAGGAATCATAGTTAGACAGGAGTCCAGAGCTCATTCTGGCACACTTACAGAAGAATTATATTATATTACTGATGTTCAGATTACTGTCTAACTTGATTTTGAGATGGGATGACGTGAAATCAGGAAGTGTTTTGTTTGTCAGCATTTTTGAGGTTGTGTTGATGAATGCATCCGTTTGCTGCCAGAGGCTTACAGAACTCAACACACACACATACATACACATACACACACATACACACACAGACACACGCGCACACACACAGTACAGCAAATACAAACACACACACACACACGCACGCACGCACGCACACACACACACACACACACACACACACACACACACACACACACACACACACACATGTTTGTTTCTGTGTAAAGTGTGTTCATCCCATAGGTGTAATGGTTTTTATTCTGTACAAACTGTATATTCTATGGCCCTTCACCAACCCTACCCCTAACCCTAACCCTCACAGGAAACTTTCTGCATTTTTACTTTCTCAAAAAAACTCATTCTGTATGATTTATAAGTGTTTTGAAAAATGGGGACATGGGTTATGTGCTCATAAGTCACCCTCTCCTTGTAATACCTGTGTCATACCCATGTCATCATACACACACACACACACACACACACACACAGATTTAATTGGTTTCTTTCCCAGATTGCTCTAAATGTAAGACACCAGTGTTTCAGGAGTTTATTAACACGTGTTTATTCCATGACTCTTTTACTTCCTGTTTGGGTTTATATACATGCTTTATTTTTTTAAGATTAACTGTGTTTTCCAAGCCATTGTTAGATGCCAGTGTTTCCTACCAGAGATATGCATAGATTTGATTTCAAAAACAGAATTATATGTGCCACAAAAGTATAGTAGCACAGGTATATTTGTAGAAATACACAACAATACACTGTATGGGTCACAATTATACGTTTCTCTTTTATGCTGAAAATCATTAGGATATTAAGTAAAGATCATATTCCATGAAGATATTTTGTAAATTTTCTACCATAAATATATCAAAACTGATTAGTAATATGCATTGCTAAGAACTTCATCTGAACAACTTTAAAGATGATTTTCTCAATATTCAGATGTTTTTGCTCCCTCAGATTCCAGATTTATAATAGTTGTATCTCAGACAGATATTGTCCTCCGAACAAACCACACATCACTGGAGAGATCATTTATTCAGCTTACAGATGATGTAGAAACCTCTATTTCAGAAAACTGACCCATATGCTCTCATATCCATTAAACTCTTTTTGTCATGGTTTCAGATCTGTATTTCAGCTCAGAATGATCAGAGTCGCTCTGATTCTGTGGTGGCTGTGGTTTAAGATGAAATGATTATAATCGAAGTGAAGAAGGATTTTGAAAGCCTGCAGTAATACGTGTTGAGTTCTACTGTTTTACATGTGTCAAACTGATTAACAGTTCAGAACATTGATTATAAAAGAAGAAAGGTAGTGTGAAATGTTGTAATTTCCTTTGATAAAGTAATTGAAATAGTCCCACAGCTGTTAGACGTCATGCAGACTAGCTGGTAATCTCCTTCACGTTGTTGTGGTTCACAGCCGTTCGTGATTCATGACATGAAGTCTCTTCTGGAGGGCGATCAGATGATCAACTGCAGACAGGTGCCGTCGCAGGAGCTGCGCCTCATGCACGAGGTGGAGCTGCGCTTCTTCCACAGCTGTCAGTCTCGCTCGGCCGAAGCCGTCAGCGAGGTCACAGAGTTCGCCAAGAGCATCCCGGGCTTCATCGGCCTGGACCTGAACGACCAGGTGACGCTGCTGAAGTACGGCGTCATCGAGGTGCTCATCATCATGATGGCTCCGCTCATGAACAAGGACGGCACGCTCATCTCCTACGGACAGATCTTCATGACCCGCGAGTTCCTCAAGAGCCTGCGCAAGCCCTTCTGTGAGATGATGGAGCCCAAGTTTGAGTTCTCCGTCCGCTTCAACACGCTGGAGCTGGACGACAGCGACATGGCTCTGTTCCTGGCCGTCATCATCTTGAGCGGAGGTGAGTTCAGTCAAACCGTGATCACACTAACCTCAGCTGCGACCACAAGCTAGTGACTCACCATATCATCTCCGCTGAGCTTCACCAGACTCTTGTGATCTGAGCTGGCACCAGCTCGAGTCACACCTCGGTTTCTAGCAGGCTCGTATTCGGCTGGTTATCACTATGGTGGCATAATTCACAGTTTGGCTCTGCAGGAAGAGAGCAGTTTAGATGCATCGCAGAGACAAATGTGAACATTGTAGATGCAAACACATGATAAAATACTCTTGAACAACTAAAAAGAGTCTGAAGGAACAACAGCTGAATCTCAAAAACCGACAAAAACAGAAAATGAAGTCCTATAGATTTCCTCTCTTGTTTATGTCCAGTGTTTTCTTCAGTTTCTGACAGCTGTCACTCAAACAGCAGAAGCACACGCCACATCTGTACAACCAGACACTCATTCTGGAGCTTTCACTCTTTTAGTTTCGTAAAACACAGCACAGTTCTCTGTGTAACACACTAATCTAATTCATTAATATATAACTCATATTATGACAAATGTTTGCTTTTGAGATATGTTCGTGATATTTTGAAAGCACCGCTTCATTTTGCATTCTGTCTGCAATTCTTAGGTTTGTGTGAAAAGTTTTGAAAAAAGAGGCAAAGGAACAAAAAGTTTTTTTTTAATTGTTATATTAATTTTATTAATAATTATATAATTTAAATTATAAACAACTGTAGTAAGTTCGTGAGAGGAAAGGACGAGGACAAAGGGGGCTGGACTGCTGACTAATTTATTACCTGAAACTCAAACTCAAACTTTATAAACACCAATGGTGACTTTTACTCTGACATCAACACAGACACGATCACACAACTCTTCCGGGTTACTCGTTCTGGTTCCGTTTCCGGTTCGCGTCAGCAGTCCATCTCTCTCTCGACTGCTTGCCTCTCCTGGAGTTTTATACTCTTTCCACACCAATTACTGAAACAAGAGACAGGTGTTGATAGTGTTTGCCCAAACCACTCACTTACCGCTCGTTTCCTGATTCTCTCTCCCGCTGCAGACTTCGCTAAACCAGTCTATGTGCCCCCCCGACACATACCCCCACCGCCCGTCTCAGGCCGGGGAGCCATCCAGTCTGCAGCCAACCCCAATCGCACACTTCTTTGGGTTGGCCGTGAGCCCCGCTCCCCTCAGCGACCTCAGGACAGCCCTCAGATGCTGCATATGCCGCTGCCAATCATTACTAAATATAATGATATCATCCAGGTAGGCAGCTGCATTTGCAGCATGGGGCCGCAGAATCTTATCCATGAGGCGCTGAAAGGTTGCAGGCGCCCCGAACAAGCCAAATGGAAGGTTAACAAACTGTGCAATCCAAACGGCGTTGTGAAAGCTGTCTTTTCTTTGGATAATTGAGACAAGGGATCTGCCAGTAACCCTTTGTTAAGTCCAATGTCAAATAAAAACGAGCCATGCCTAGCCGATCAAGCAACTCGTCAACCCTTGGCATTGGATACGCATCGAATTTCGACACAGCATTCACCTTGCGATTATCCACACAGAACCGGACTGAGCCATCCATTTTCGGAACTAAAACTATTGGGCTTGCCCAGTTACTATTGGATTCTTCTAACCCCCATGTCAAGCATTGCGCCTAATTCAACCTGAACTACCTTTTTCTTGTGCTCAGGTAAGCGATACGGCCGGCTGCAAGCTACCACGCCCAGCTCGGTCTCAATATGGTGCTGAATCAGGTTAGTACGGCCCGGTAGGGGCGAGAAGACGTCGGCAAACTCTGCCTGTAATTTCGTTTAATCAGTGAGTTGGGACGGCGAGAGATGATCTCCCCCTGGGGCCAGGGCAAGGGATTGTGGATTGACATTCGTCTCTGGCCTGAGATCATCCTCCCCACCAATCACCGTTGCCAACATCACTGATTCCACCTCATTCCATTTTTTTAGGAGGTTGAGGTGATAGATCTGACGGGACCCGTTCCTATCGGACTGTATTACCTCATAATCGAGATCTCTGACTTGTCGTGTGACCTCAAATGGTCCCTGCCACTTAACCATTAATTTAGAGCTCGACGTTGGGAGTAACACAAGTACTTTCTCTCCCGGTGCAAATTTGTGTAATCTAGTTTCTCTGTTATACAGTTGGCTTTGGCGGTCCTGGGCTTGTAACAAATTCTCCCTTGATAGCCGCCCCAACGTGTGGAGTTTTGTTCTCAAGTCCAGCACATACTGAATTTCGTTTTTGCCCTGAGATGGTCCCTCCTCCCAAGTTTCTCTCAGTACATCCAGCACCGCTCGGGGCTGGCGCCCGTAGAGAAGCTCAAAGGGGGAAAACCCCTTGGAGGCTTGCGGGACCTCTCGCTCAGCGAATAACAAAGGCTCTAGCCAGCTATCCCAATAATGGCGTCTTCTGAATTTACGAATTTACTGATTATGGATTTAAGTGTGCAATTAATCCGTTCTACCAGGCTGTCGGTCTGTGGGTTATAGACGCTAGTTCGAATCGATTTAATGCCCAACTATCCGTACAGCTCACTT